>NW_006438113.1:1136574-1148434 GCF_000325575.1 Pteropus alecto
TAGTAGTGCTCCTGAGAGTTCCTATTTCTTTCCTGGATCCTCTAGGTACACCCTCATTTTCTGTGCATTCAGCACTCTTTTTGACCTTATTGACCAGCTTTAGGATCCTTCTTTGTATTTAAAGGAAGTTCTTGGTTTTAGTATCTGTCATTGTTCAAAGTCTACATTAAATGCTAACTATGCTTGTAGAAGTTAACTCTTTGGAAAGAGGGCTGTTGGTATTGGTTTGTGCCCCTAAGAGTCTCCGTGGTACTGCTGCTAGTTAATTATCCAAGGGCTGGTAGCTTTCTGTTTGTGGCTCTTGTAGCTTTCCAGGGCCCTGGAGAGATACAGAGTATGATACATGGAACTGGGAAATTTCTTAAAAGCCTGGCTGGAGGTGTTATTAAAAAAATGGCATAGATGATAGAGGCTTTGTTCATCCTTCTTGCGACCAAATCAAAGTCGTGACAGAAACATGGAGCAAACAGCAAGCAAATTCTCTGGGGATCTAGATGAACAGAAGCACTACAACTAGGGAGAGAAATAATTAATCATTCTGCAATGGTAGAAGGTAGGAGGGGGCGAAGACTCAAAGCTGCCCAGTGCCAAGTGGCTGAGTGGGACAGAGGCTGCAGCAGCGGCAACTGCAGATGCCTCTTAAAGGGGCCATGTCCACGAGTGGACTTTTGGTGACGGATCTGCTTGCTCTGAGCACCAGCACTGGTTGGCTGCTCCAGGGGCACCAGGAACTTACAGGGGGCCGGAGGCGAGGCTCGCTCTGTACAGAAGTGCTAGGAATATCCATTGTTCCTCTGTTGAGCCCTCTCCCTCCCAGTGTGAGGACGCAGCCGACACCATAGCTGAGACATCATCAAACTAGATCACAGAGGTTGCTCTGCCCAGAGATTCCCTGAAACTCTGCCTCCCCCAACTCATGACCCCACCCAAGCCACATCCTATTGTGTCCTCAGTGCTTCTTGCTGAGCATTGCCAAGACTCACATTGGTGGCAGCTGGCCTCGGCTTCTGGTGTGACCTCTTGAGGCAACTATAAGCACAGCATCTGTGGATTGCTTGCTGAATCTTAAAAGGTGGCCCTGAGGGGCTAAACTTGGCCTGCAACTGAACTCCTCTCAGGACTGTGCCACTGGACAGTCCTACTACATGCTAATAAGACCAGGAGACTTAAGAGCTTTGCTTAGTACATAGAAACAGATACAGAAAGACAGCCAAAATGGGAAGACAAAGAAGCAGAAACCATAGGAGAGAATAGAATGGAGATCCAGGAATAATGGATTCAAGCAATCTAACAGATGCAGAGTTCAAAACACTGGCTATAAAGATGTTCAGTGAACTTAGGGGAAGTGTAGATGAATTCAGTGAGAACTTTAACAAAGAGATAAAACCATAAAAATGGAAATGGAAATTATAAAAGGGAACCAGTCAGAAATGAAGAACACATTATCTGAGATGAAGAGAATATTAAAGGGAATAAACAGAGGGAATAAAGAAGAGAATCAAACGACCAATATAGGAGATGGGGAAGCCAAGGACACTCTATCAAAATGGCAGGAAAAAAGAGGACTATAATGATAATTTAAGGAGCCTATGGGATACTATTAAATGTAAAAATATCTATGTCATAGGGGTACTTGAAGGAAAACAGGATGTTGAAGAGCTTTTTGAGGAAATAATGTTGGGATAACTTCCCTAACCTGGTGAAGGAAATAGACATACAACCCCAGGAAGCTCAGAGAATCCCAAACAGGATAAACCCAAAGAGGCCCACACTAAGACACATCTCAATTAAAATGCCAAAGGTTAAACAAAAGAGAGAATCTTAAAAGCAGCAAGAGAAAAGCAGTTAGTTACCTACAAGGGAGCACCCATAAGACCAGCAGCTGATTTCTCAAAATAAACCATGCAGGACAAAGGGGCTTGGAACAAAATATTCAATGTGATGAAAACCTAGGATGTACAACCAAGAATACTTTATCCAGTAAAGCTATCCTTTAGAGTCGAAGGATGGATAAAGAGCTTCTCAGACCAAAAAAAAAAAAAAAAAAAAAAAAAAATTGAATTTATCAACACAAATCCAGTATTATAGGAAATGTTGCAGGGACTTCTTTAAGAAGAAAGAACATGTATCAGAAACATGAATAAAAAATGGTAATAACTACATTCCTAACAATAAGTACTTCAAATGGAAAAGAATTAAGTGCTCCAACCAAAAGATAGAGTGGCTGAATTGGTAAGAAAACAAGACTCCTACATATGCTGCCTATAAGAGACTCATTTCAGATTAAAAGACACACACAGACTAAAAGGAAGGGGATGAAAAAAGATATTGCCTTGATGAACCTAGAGGGTATTGCGCTGAATGAAATAAGTCAGATAGAGAAAGACAAATATCACATGATTTCACATACATGTGGAATCTAAAGAACAAAATAAACAATAACAACAAAAATGGAAATAATCTCATAGATACAGAGAATATTTATATTGGAGGGGGTTGGGGGATGGTGAAAAAGGGCAAAGGGATTGAGAAGTACAAATGAATAGTTATAAAATAGATATGGAGATATAAAGTATAGCATAAGGAAAATAGTTAATAATGTTATAATAAACATGTAAGGGGGAATAGGGGTACTAGATTTAGTGGGGTGATTACTTCGTGAATTATGTGGATCTCTAATCACTATGCTGTACAATTGAAACAAATATATTATTGTATGCCAACTATAATTGTAAAAAAAAACCTCATTGAATTGTACAGTATAAATATGAGCAACTAATTGTCTATTATATTTCAATAAAGCCAGGGGATAAAAAGCGCCTGTCTGATGCACTTGATGACTTGCTGCGTACCTAATCTATACAGCCCTTTCTGAGCAGAGTACCAACTGAGAGGTGAGGTTGATCCTTTCCTGCAAATGAAATATGGTTTAGAGAAACATGACAAGTGAGCTCATAGCCTAAGGCAATAAATGCCTGAACCCAGCCCAGACCAGGCTCCCCTGGGATGCTGCACCCTACATGACTGACTGTAGGCCAACTACTTTGCTTCTCCAGGTTTCAGTTTGCTTGTCTTCAAATGGATCAAATGTTAATCTGAGCAAGTAATATGGACTAGGCCCTGTTCTAGGCAATGGGGATACAGAGGAACTGAGACAGACAAGGTCCCTGAGTTCAAAGAGCTGACATTCTAGTGGAGGCAGGGGGCAGACACTAAGCAAATAAGTGAATAAACCCTAAGTAATTCAGGTAGTGATAACCTCCATGAAGAAAAATAAAGCAAGATAAGGAGACAGTGGTTTGGTGGGGTTGCCATTTCAGATGCAGTGGTCAGGGATGCTACTGCCAAGGGGTGTTTGTGGAGAGACCAGAGGATGTGATGAAGCCTATCTAGCAAGATGTGGCTGCAGAGTCTTCTCAGCAGCTGGACTAGCATGTGCAAATGTCCTGAGGTTGGAATGAACTCAGCACGCTGGAGGATCAGTGAGGAGGAGGGTGTGCCTGGCACAGGGTGAGCCAGGGGAAGAGTGGTGGGAGGTGAATGTGGGGAGGGGTCCTGGGTGGGAGCAAAGAAGACCTCATAGTCCATTGAAAGATTTTGGACTTGGCTTCAATATAATGGGAAGTCACTACAGGTTTGTGAGCAGGTCAGTGGCATGATCTGGAAAGAGACCAGGCTGAAGGTGTTATCTGCCATTCTTTGACTCTATGGGAAATAGCTCAGTGTAGTGGACACTCTAAGGGGATGGTAATTCATAGTTTTTAGGCCACAGGGAACCAGCCCATGCTGTGGAACTGTGTATGGCTACCCTGGGGGAGGCACTCCCTCTGTACTCTCTGCTTGACAGGGCCACAGGGAGAGTACAGGGCCTCCCCCTGGGATGCAACCTCATTCTGGGGTCTTCTCATGGGCCCTTGGTATGGAAAATACAGACAGCCCCTGCTCTGTATTTCACCAAGTGAGTTCATGGGGGGAGCCTCCTGGCTGCCACTCATGGTGGCTTCCTGAGAGCAGCAAGTAATCTGCCTAAAGGGCTTTGCATTTTATTAATGTGTGTGCAAATGGGCCTGCCTTGCTATTCCGACTTGCCCTTCGCAGTGCCATCTTTCCTCTTTCTTTCACCAGAGAACTTAGAGAAGCAGCAGCAACAAACCCAACCACAACCAGCTCACCCTAAATCACCAAGTGAGAGTTAGTCAGGCTTGCTGTGGAGTCCACTGCAGGCCTCCCCATCTTCACTTTGTTTGCACTTGTGTTAATAGATGAACAAATTTGGGCTGCATTGTATGTTTGTGTAGATGTAGGTATGTGACTGGGGGCTGGGCAGAGTTGGCTTGTGTGTCCTGCCTTTGCCTGCTTCCACACTGGCACTTCGAGCCTGTGTGATCCTCCCCTCCCCTCATAAAGTACCCAACTGGATGCTGGGAGATAGTGATGCAGGATTCCACCTCCACCCCATCCTATCTTTGTTGCTCCTAACCATTCCTCTCCAACTCTCAGTGTTACCTGTAGATTCCAGGCTGTGGCTTTGTGGCCACATCTATTACCTCTGCTTCTGGGCTTTGGGCTGCAGCTTTCCCTTTAGAACAGGGTGGAGTTGGGTAGTACTCCCTTCTGCTGTGATCCAGTGAATTGCAATCATCTTTCCTGTCACTCAATGCAGAACCCCAGAGACTTGTGTTATCTATGGGGCAGAGGGTGGGGTGGGAGGGAATAAGGAAGACCTGGCATTGTGCATGGCCCAAATCATTACATTACTTGATTGAAAACCCAAACAGTTGCCTGGTGCTTCCAGAGATTTGGGAGGCTTTTCGAGCCTTTCCTGTAAAGCCTGGGTCTCTTGGCTCTGTTGCCATAGCCATATTTGGACTCTGACTTGACCAGGCCCACAGGGGAGGGATACAGCAGGCAGGGCCCAACTGCTCCAGGCTGGGCTACGCCTGCCCCTACCCCATGCACACGGCCCCCTTTCACACCCAACCAGGGTCTCCATCTGCTTCGATCCTATGGTGTGGCCCACAGGGTTCGTCCTATCAGGAGTCACAGTTATAGCCCAGGCATAATGGGAAACCTCAGAAGCAAATGAAAGGTGGGGGGCAAAAACCTTTTTCTGTGTGATGGAGAACACTATTTACACATTTAATTCAGTGCCCAATTAAAGAAAACATGACTTTTTCTTTTTGTGAGCGGTAGCGTCCTTTCAAATCTGACTAGTTTTAGAATCCCAAAGAAGGGAAGTTGCATAATAAGCTAGCCAGATACCTTATTATGAGCTGAGCTCCAGAGCCAGGGAGAGTACTGAACAGGGGGAATTCCGGCCCCAGGGGTTCCAGTTGTTTGGTGTTTCGGCCTGTGAGGAAGGAGTCATGCCCAGAATGGCCACCTGCCCCTGGAAACACAAAGCAAACACATCCCTGGCTCATTAATAGCTCTAAGTGAATGTGGAGGGAATTATCCTGATTCTCCAACAAGGTCAGCCAGAGAGGCTTTGGCATGTAGCATGTGAAATCTGTCCTCAGGTGGAGGGACAGAGAGGGCAACAGAAAGAGCAAGTACTTAGGAGTTACACGGCTGGGCTCACTCTCTGAATCTGGGTTCACTGGTAAAATAGGGAAGCTATCCCTGCCTACCCCCAAAGCTGATGTGACATTTAAATGAGGGTGTGGGAAGGTCCCAGCATTGCCTGGCCTGGAGTAGGTGATTTGTAAATCACTGTGCCCTGCTCCCTCCCATGGCACAGGATTCCTCAGGTCTGACATTCTGTTCAGAGCCAGGCTGTTGTTGCCACTCCCATTTTCCAGATGCAGAGACTGAGGCACTGCAGGCTTATATTGAGGGGCCTAGGGTCTCCAGTGGAATTGTTCTAAAGCAACTCAGCATGAGGAGCTATGAGGTGGGCTTGAGGGGAGAGGAACCAGAGCAGGTAAGAGTGTGCATGGCCTTGGAGTTCGTGCATATGAGGTTAGAATCCTGGCACTGCCCTTGTGGCTAATGGCTGTGGGAAAGTTGTAAAGGTGCTCCAAAACTTTTTTTTCTTATCTCTAAGGTGGTGGTGATGATGATAGTGATGATGATGATGGTGAGAATATTAGCGGTGATGATGATGATGATGGTGATTATGATGATAAACATGGTTATGATAATGATAATGATGGTGATGGTGGTAGTGGTGATGATGATGATGATGATGCAAATTTGCTTCCCACCAGAACCACTGCCTTGGCATACCTTTGTCTTACTTGGATACATGAATAACCTAGAGGTCTCAGCTCAATCACTGAGTGCTCAAAGTCAATTTTTATATCATTTCTGAATTGGTGGGAGAAAGTAAGGTAAGGGCAAGGATCCTTGCCTTGTGGGGTTAATGGGGCTTGGATCTCAGGCCCTGTGATTGTGGGATATGAATGAATATTACAGGGGCACATTGGAGAAGGGTACAGAACATCCTTCTCTTTCCCACAGCAGCATGACCTGGGCTGTGTGGGAAGCCGAAGTCAAGTTTGACTCCTGTAAGAAAGAAAGATCGAAAGCTATTTGTTCATTGCAGTGGCTCTGTTGGGCCTTTGTTCTGGTCATCTACTGCAGTGTGATAAATGACCCCCAAATTTAGTAGTTTGAAATAAAAATTATTTTATTATCTCTCATGTTTTCCTTGGGTCAAAAATTTGGTAAGGGCTCAGCTGGATAGTTTTGGCTCAGAGTCTGTCATGCAGTTCCAGCCACACAGTGGCTGGATCTGGAAGAATGAGGGGTAGGACTAGCTGGGCATCTCTCCTTCATGTAATTTTTCTGCATGTGTTAGTTTGAGTTTCCTCACAGCATGGCGGCCTTGGGGTGTCAGGATTTCTCATGTGGCTGCTCAAGGCTCTGCTGTGATGGCTCCAGCAAGCCATGAGGTAGTTTGGACTTGTCTGTTTCAGAGTCCTGGCTGGATTCAGGGTGAGGGGAAGGGCTAGGGTGGTGCAGTGCATCCTGTATTTGGCTTTTGTGGTGTGATCATTCATGGTCCTGTTGTTTGAGAGTGGCCTAAAGGTGACTGACAGGAGGCAATGTTTTTGTCACCTCACAAAATGAAATCACAATTACTCTTAGGATGGAGCTAGAGCCAGGCTTGGGGGGTGGCTGGAGGAGAGGGCATGGCAGAGGGGTGGGGGACTGAAGATGGGGCCTTCCTGGTTCACAGTGAGCTCAGCATTCCCTCCCTAACTTGGCTATGCTGCCTGCACCTTGTCATAGCTTCTGAGGGTTCCTCATTCCTTGCAGGTGCTTTTACTTTTTGTTATGGAGAGAAATTGAAGGAATGTGAGACTCAGGGACCTCTCAAGAGGCCTGGACAGATCCCTTGAGACATTTCTCTGCCTAAGGTCCTTGGCTTAGCCAGGCAGAAAGTCTGCCCTAGGGAGTATTAGAGATGGGGTCCATCTCAGGGCCGGGGGTTCTCGGAGCCCAGCCTCAAGCCAGAGAGCAGGCATGCTGCCTTGAGGACAGTGGCAGCTGGTAAACCAGATGTTCTTTTTGGCGTGGCTTCCCTTATGACAAATACACTGCTCATCAAAAACTGGTATTTCTAAGCCTGGTAATCACAGAATTAGAGAATAGTTACATCGAGGGTGATATGTAACATTTATGTCTTAACTGGCAATACCTTGACATTAATTATTCTAGTTATAATTAAATCTAGTAATCCATTACATTGCCGTATAATGGAATGTGGTTATATAGGATTCTAGTGAGGATAATGGAGTTCTGAAGAGTAGAATTTGTAATTTAAAACCGAACAAAAGCCTTGATTTGCTAGTTATGACTTTTCACCACACTTTTTCTCCCCTAGTGATTTACTCATCATTAAATAAATATTTGGTGAAGATTGACACTAGAGGTATGTGGGTGAGAGAACCTTACCTTAGGGAAAGTAGGAAACCATAGATAGTGTAGGATAGATGCAAGTGTAGGGACAATTAGGGCATCCACCAAAGCCAGCACATCTATTCTGGGGCAAAGGAAGCTTTCTGTAGGAAGCAGGGTCTGAGCTGAGTCTTGATAGACAGGTAGGAGACAGCCAGGGAACACAGTGGAGAGAGAGGGCATCCCAGGTGAGGGATCAGCAAATGCAGGAACGTGGAGGAAAGCACATGGGAGCTAGAGGAATAGTTTTTTGTTTGATTTTTTTTTTGAAAAAGCAATAGATATTTTAATATGGCAATATCAAGAGAGGCATATAAAGGAAGAGTAGGAAGCAAGGCTATGAAAGGACCCTGGGTGCCATGCTAGATGCTGGACCCAATCCTGAGGACAAAGGAAGCCATTGCAACATGGGTGTGCCTCATCACATCTGTGCTGCAAATCTGTGGGTGACCTCAGACAATAGGATGGATTGGATAGGGGACCTGGGCCCAGGGAGGAAGGGTGGTGCCAATATTTGGGTGAGCATAGACATAGCACTAAGGAAGGCAGGGGTGATTGGGGGGAAAGAAACACTTTGGAAGACTATTTTAGAAGTATATTCTACAGAATTTAGGATGAGACTTCAAATCTTAAAAATAAACTTTAAAGTTTAAAATAGTTTTTGATTTATAGAAAAATTGTGAAGATGGTACAGAGTTCTCATATACCCTATACCTAGTTTCCCTATTGTAACCATCTTGCATTAATATGATAATTTGTCACAACTAATGAACCATTATTGGAACATACTTATTAACTAAAGTTCATGCTTTATTCATATTTTCTTAGTTTTTACCTACCATCCCTTTTCTGCTCTAGGGTCCCATCCAGGACACATTACATTAGTCATCATGTCTCCTTAGGCATCTCTTGGTGATAGTTTCTTAGATATTCTTTACTTTTGGTGACCTTGATACTTTTGAGGAGTGCTGGTTAGGTATTTTGTAGAATATCCTTCAGCTGGAATTTGTCTGATGTTTTTTCTCATGATTAGATTTGGGGGTATGCCTTTTGGGGTGGGGGAAGAACACAGATAAAGTGCCAGTCTCATCATATCATATCAAGGGTGCCTGCTAGCAACACTGGTGATGTTGATCTTGACAAACTGGCTGGGGTAGCATTTGTCAAATTTCTTCACCATAAAGTTGCTCTTTTCCCCCTTTCCATGCTATCTTATTTGGAAAAATGTTACTATGTGCAGCCCAAACTTAAGGAGTGGGGATTATACTCTACCTCCTCGAAGGTAGAATATCTACATACATTATTTGGAGTTCTTTGGCATGGGAGATTCCAGTCCTCTTTTTGAAGGGAAAATTAGCTGATTGTAGCCTGTGAGGTTGACAGTGGGCAGCTTGCCAGGAGAGGACTCAAAGTTTCCTTGAGAATCATTCTTTTGACCACCTAGGCCCCTCTGGTCCTAAGAAACAGTTCAATTGGTGATGGCTGGAGGACTTGGACACATTCTGGGCCTCCCAGATGAGTAGGACTCAGTACCTCCACCCCACCTCCTTGGGTCTGTCCTGCAGCTTCCAATACTTCTCTCCCTATGAAGCAGAGGCTATTTAATTTAATTTAATTCAAGTCAAATCTAAAAGCATTGTTGCATGTTGACTTCTATGTGCATGTCAAACCTGAGGCTGACCTCTAGGAACAGAAAGACTAGTGAGAAGCTCACCGCCTGTGAGTGATCATCTTCCTCCCATAAGCAGCCTCCAGCTCCATGGCTGCTCTCTAAGGCAAGCCAAATTTGCTAGAATTTCTAGCCCTGCTCCATCCATCTGCTTGGGAGGGTCATCTTTACATCCCTGGAGCTCCTCTCTGAGCATTCTTTTTGGAAGAAGGGAAGAGAGCAGCTTTGTTACAATTCTGGCTGTACCACTGACTGACCATGGGACCTCAGGAGAGTGTTTTGTCTTTCTTACCTGCAAAATGAAGGTAACATTATTCCCTACTTCATTGACGGTTGCAAAGATTAAATAAGTTAATATATGTAAAACACTTAAAAAGGTGCCTGATAAACCATTACCTAGAATGTGTTAGCTGTTACCATTTCTAACATAGGCAGTAGAGACTAAAGACTTTGTGAGCTGAACAATGGATTTTGGATTCTTATTCATTTGTTCTGTTTAAGAAATTTTTAAAACATAGCCAATAAAATTTATTAAGCATATTTATATATATTCACAGATTGTTTCATAGTTGAGTACTAAAGTGACATTTACTATTTCGGAGTTTTCATTCAAAGCCTTTTAAAAAATATTTGTGGTGGTGGTGGAGGCAACAGCCCCTACTGAGAGATGAAAAAGAGATAAAGTTTCTTTGTATGACTAAGTCTAAGTATGTCCAGCATAGTAAGTCACAGGAACTATCAGAGGAGACAAGTGTTTCATTCATTTGTAATCATATATAACTGGTGGTACCTCATGTCCCTGTTTCTTTGTAGAATCAAATTAGGAGGAAAAACAACAGGAAAAGTGATGACCGATTAACAGTTCTTTACTGGTGTCCTTCAAAGACTGTTGGAGGATCCAGTTCATAACCCACAGCAACACTTCTTAAATCCTCATTCTCTGGCTCTCTGTCTTCCCTCTTGTCTCTCACTGCCTCCCCAAACTCTTCAGATATGTCACCTTTCATAGTCTCATGTAGTCTTGCTTCTCTTTCTCTCTTCTCTTTTCTGTCCCTATTTTGTTCTTTTCCCTCAAAAGCCCAGGAACCTGCACAGGAAGCCCGAGGAAGTGAAGAAGATACTGGGGATCATACTGGATCCTTGTTAGTGGGCTGGGAGGGAGGAAAATTCAGACATGACTTTGTTGTGCCACATGGTTATTTGGCACTTCCATGCTGAGTGCCTCCCATGTAAACAGCTGTGCCAGGTGATAGGAAGGCTGCTGTGGCATGCACAATGAGCTCTATGCCTGCCCATGGTTGGGAGGAGAGAGCATGCAAATGCCTCCATTCTACCAGTTTCCCTATGGGTGGGCCCCGGGCTGGATGATTGAATAGGGAACTGAGTGCAGTTCAGACTTGGGCTTGACCTATGGCATTTAAGGGGCCTCATTTTCTAAGAAGACAGGGGAGAAGAAAAGGCAGAATGAATTGAGAATGGTTTCAAGTGGACGGGTCTAAAATTGGAAAGGAATTGCCTGGCCCATTGCGGATTCAGATCTGAGCTTAACTCCCAGCATCACCAAGATCTACTGTAGGATGTAGATTAGCAACTTGGCCTCCCTGAACTGTGGTTTCCTTATCTGGGGGATGGAAGTCATGTTACCCACTCATAGGTCTGTGGGGAGGACTGACTGAGATAAGCAATCAGAGTGCAGGTTATGGTGTTCCATGACTGCCATCTCTTTTCCTTCATTCCCTGTTCACTCTCTGGGCTTATGTCCTTGGAGAAAGGTGTAGACCATGTGCTCAGCCCTGCCAGTGGGATGCTCACCTCTACATGGGGCCCCACAGAGATAGCCTTGCCTGCTTGGAGCTTCCTGCTTTCACCTTAAAGGAGATCAGGCACACTTACTCAACTCCATGTCTGGTGGACTTGTGTGCATATCTATTACCATGGCCCTGCCCTGTGCAAGGCACTTTGGAGCCATGTCAGAGAATGAACAGAGGATGATGATCTGGCCAGGAGAATAGACTGAGACAGAAGAAACCAAAGTGAATGTTGACCATGGCTTGTGGACTCAGGAACTTAGAAGGATGCTCCTTTCTCCACAATGTGGACTCCAGCAGTGGCCTCTGCTTATATACCTCCAGGGATGGGGAACTCCCCACCTATTAAGGAAACCCATTCTGTCACTGGGTAGCTCAACGGTGAGAAAGCTCCTGCTTAATGTTATGCAAAATCTGTCATATGAGTTCTCCCCATTACTCCTGGATTAGTGTTCCAGGATTATACAACAATTTTATT
>NW_006438113.1:1148473-1180255 GCF_000325575.1 Pteropus alecto
AGTTATGTAAATAGCATTCATTCACCCGTGGTCCTCTTGATAAGCCAGACTCCACCAACTCCCCTGCTGGTTTTTAGTCCAGTAATATTTATTGAGCACCTCCTGTATATCAGATACAATACAACCCTGCAAGATGCTGGGGTATGGTGGGGAATAAGACAAGTGAAGTCTCCAGACTTATGGAACTTACATTGTACGTGCAAATGGAAGAGACAAAAAGCAAGGTAATATCAAATGGTGAAGAGTTCCATAAGGAACCTAGAACAGGGTGATGTGGTAGGGAGTGACTAGGGGCCACTTTTGACTCTGGCCCGGTTCTTCGACTTTTAAGCTGAGCCCTGATAGATGGAGTCAAGCCCATAAACGCCTTTGTTTTTTAAGGGAGACCTTTGCTATTGCCAGTGTCCCAAGGTGAGACTAAAGACTGGCTGGTCAGAAGAATAGAAAGAGAATGCCTGTGTGTCTGGAGCTTAGTGAGAGGAAGGGAGAGAGTAATGCAGTGAGATGAGAGAGGTGGGCGAGGCTCTGCAGCTCATGTGAGGCACTGGGTTTTATTTTAAGTGATGGGAAGTCATTGGAGGGTTTTTATAGGCCAGTGACCTAATCTGTTTCCTATTTAGTGATCCTTCTGACTGCTCTGTAGGGACTAATTTGTAAGAAGGCAAGAGCGGGAGAAGAATGGATATCATCACAAACGTTGCATGAATAGAACCCTCAAAAGACTCCTTTTGACAAGCATTGGACAAATCAGAGGCTAAAGGCTAGTCTCTCATGGGACCTAGGGTCAATGAGCACCTCTGAGTCTTGGTTCCTTGAATATTCAACTTCTGGAGATATTTTCTCCCGTAAAATTTGTGTGTATCTTCGTCCCTCACCCCCTGCCCAGTTCCAGGCCTTGGCCAATGTGAAGCCTGCTCACCTCAGCCACAGTACCCTGGGCTCTGAGCAGGGCCAGGCCTGGGATAAGAATGTTCACAACACCTTCACTTCAGCAATCCCCAGAGGCACCTCATTCTCATGATGTATCGTTAGAAAATATATCAGTGGAAATTGGTCTTTCATTTTCATCAGCATCACTTTTATGTTGTGGAAAAGGCTCATCTTCATTAGGAGGGGGGAAGAGGTGAGATTTGAAGCAGGAGCTCCGTGGAAGATTCTGCCATTGCATCCCCCATCCCTACCCTGACTCAGCCACAGTTGTCATCAATCTGTATTTCACTTATGCTTTCATCCTTTACTTGCTGTTTGTCATTTTTGGAGAAAGATCCTCTCTGTTAGCACATTTGGACACCTATTTCATTGCAGAGGAGAAGGGAACAATACAGGTTTTCATCTTGGACTAATTATGCCTCCAATATACTGATGCTAAATAAAACCAAGGGGAAGGTAATTTGAAATTCTTGATGTGACATTCACAGCTTTGAGAAAAACAGATGTTCATTTGAGGAGCTGGGAAGAGACTCCGTATCCCCATGGCTGGCCAATGAGATCAGTTCTAGGAATCTATGAGTAAGAGCTGGCCAACCCTCATCCTGTAGACATGGCCTGAGGATTCTCTGTGAGCTCATCTATTCCTTGTTGGCCTGGCCTGGCCTGTGCTCTGTCCTGATGTGGACCAACATGGATGATTTTTGTGTTGTCATCTAAGGCAGGGGTCCCCAACTCCCAGGTGCAGATTGGTACCGGTCTGTGGCCTGTTAGGAACTGGGCCGAACAGCAGGAGGTGAGTGGCATGTGAGCGAGCGAAGCTTCATCTGTATTTGCAGCCACTCCCCAGCACTAGCATCACCGCCTCAGCTCCACCTCAGATCATCAAGCATTAGATCCTCATAGGAGCACTCGTCCCTGGTGCCAAAAAGATTGGGAACTGCTGATCTAAGTCATTTAGTCCAGCTCAGGTTTTGTAACCGAAAGCATTTGCCTGCAGACTTCTACCCATCAGCTGTGGAACTTTGGGCAAGGTCTCTGTGATTGTTTATTTCCTCATTTGTCAAAGGAAGCTAGAACCTCACAGTGCTTCACAGGATTCTTGGGAGAATCTGATGAGACAATGTGTATAACATACCCAGAGCATGGAAGGTTCTCCAGAAGTTTCCATTTTCTTTCCAAAAGATACCTGTCTGCAGATTAAGGCTGTGCCTATCATGAGTGCTTCCCACCAGTTTGAATTTTTTGAGCTGCTTAAATGTCAAGACTGATTGGACCAGTCCAATTTTGGTTTCTTTTAGCCTGGGAAGCTATGTGCACCAGCTCCACTTCCTTTTTTATACGAACACTTTCACCAAATGCAAATATAGTGGAGAAATGATGCTGAGTGTGTCTTGGGCAATCTCCTTTATCCCTCCAAGCCCCTCTTCTCCACCTGTCTAATGGAGTGAGAACTGCCTAGTCTAATTTATAGGACATAGATGTAGGAAGAATGAGACAAAGGACAGATATCTTCAGGCTTGAAATGACTACAGGTCCCAGATGACTCCAGTGATTGGGGCAAAACCATGTTGTGCTGCAATTGTGCTTGATGCATTGTTCTCCCTCTGCATTATAGGAGGAACTCTTGAAGGGCAGAGGTGGGTATAGTCAATTGAATGTTTGCCCTCAATTCTTCATCATACCCTGCTGTGGCCTCATGGGGGTGGAATATACTTCCTGTGCTTTGGCTTTGAGTTTGGCCATGTGGCTTTCTTTGGCCAACAGCATGTAGGCAGAGATGACAATGTGCCAGTTCTTAGCCTGGGCCATAAGAGATATTGATGTCTCCACTACTCTTGAGTTTCTACCACCTTCACCTTCAAGAAGAGAGAAAATAAGTCCTGGATAACCCACTGGTCCCGGGAGGATGAGAAACATAAGGAGTAGGCCAGAGCAACTAAGCTGACCCGTAAACTTGCAGTGACAAACAGATCTGCCCCAATCAACTCACATATCTGTGAGAACAGTGATGGTTGTACTGAGCTTTGGATGGTTTGTTACACAGCATTATTTTGGCAGTTTCTCTTGCTCTTTGCACATCAGATTTGTTCCTTTCTCCTTTCATTCATCATGTCCTGATAGCTGTAAGGCAGAGGCCCTTGCTAGAGTTGAGAGAATGGTTGTTTTGACATACACAGGAGGGAAGCCATCTTGAAGCAAGATAAACAGGAAGGCGAATATGCGTTGTGAAAGACATTCAGTCTATAGCCATGGCTGGAGGAATGTTTGCTTAGAAAAGGATCAGGAGAAAAGCAGAAGAAAAGAACAACGAAAGGAACTTGGAATGAATATTTGGATTACTTGGACATGGGAAGCATTCAGGCCTGAGCAGAGGTGAGAACTCAGATAATGACGTGGAGGGAGGGAAGAGGCTCTGAGAGGGAAGTGGGCCAGGCTGGAGACTGATGAAAACCAGCTGTGGTGCGAGCTGCCCTAAAACAACCCAGGAAAACCAAGTGATCAAAGGCAACCAACTGCTAGACTCTCAGACACCTGTGGGCCCTCTGATGCAGGGCCTTTTCCTAAAGGTGCTGTCAGAATTTTGAAAGTGATCAAAGACCTCCCCTGTTAGACACAGGACGGACAAATCAAAGAATGTGGGACATCAGAAAGACTAGCAGTAAGGCAAATAAGAAAATGTAAACAATCCCATGGAGAAAAAGGCTAGGGGAGTCTGGTGCGGGTGGTCAGGTGTGAGGGCTGGCACTGCTCCATCATAGAGGCTTCCTCAGCAGAGATAGAGCTGGGTCCTGAAATATCGCCTGTGCATGTATATGTGCATGCACTTGTGTATGTATGCACATGTACATATGCATGTGTGTGTGCATGCTTGTGTCTATACCTTTTCTAATGGAAGTTTCCAGTCCCAGAGGAGAACAAGGCAATTTGGTGGGCAAAGCTCCATTCCAAGCAGGCAGTAATAACAGATAATACTTGTTCAGGCTTACCACAGGCCAGGCACTTCCAGAGCACTTTTTATGTCCTGTCTCATTGAATCCCCTCAATTCCAGTAGGTTTTAAAAAAAACTTATCCCCATTTTATTTGAGGAAACTGAGATGCAAAGAGGTTAGGTAACCTGACCAGGGTTTGGACTAGCAGTCTGGCTAGGCTGTTCTGCAGAGTTACTGCTAACACTTGTGCTACTCATATGTTGCACAACTTCAAGGGACACCCTTCCAGTCATGGTCATTGTAGCTGTCATAGTTATCATGACATAATTCCAGCTATTGACAGTCTTGAGCAGAAAAGCACTTGGGCTGTGGTAGGGTTGCAGGGCTCCAGCCCACTTCTGTGTTTCCTCCCAGCAAGCGGCGGGAATGTGGGCCCTGGATAGGATGAGGTGAGTGGACGAGTTCTTCAAGGGCCCCCCAGAAGCTCATGAAGATGCCCTTGAAGTTTTGTATCTTGCCTGCCTAGAAGAGGGAGAGGCCCAGCAGATGGAAGGAGGGATAATCTACAGGCTGAAGGTCCTTCCTCCTATCCCCATACCTGAAGGCAGGTCCCTCCTCACACCCTATACCGATTATGCTTACTTTAAAGGCATTATGACATCAGGAAGAATTTCATAACCTTACTGCCTAGCCCAATCACTTTTTTCATTGTCTGTATTCCTCTATGACCACATGCACATCTATTTTACATAGAGTTACTCATAATCTAGATGCAATTTTGTGTTCTGCTTTTTTGACCTAGCATCCTGGTATAAACATTTCCTGTGTTGTTGCAAAGCCTTCCTAATGATCATTTTTAATGATTGCATTGAGATGAAGAATTGATGTTCCATAACCTACCTAATGTTTCCTGTTATTGGACATTGTGGCTGTTTCTTCTTTTTTCCGTCAATTTTTTTTTTTTTGGACAGTGTTTCAGTGAAAATCTTAATGTGTTATGTTTTATTTTTCTTCTTGGATTATTGCTGATGGGAAATTTCCAGAAGTGGGTCAGAAGGCTTAGGGTGTGGGCTGCTGAGTGGCATCATCTTGGTCTTGGCTCCCATCCTTCCCCCTGCTCCTGTGCCCTCTTTGCAAACCTCACTAATGCCCATCATCCTTTGCATCTCAGCCCAATTACTGCTCCTCGGGGCAGCCTATTTTAGCCGTCCCACCAAACTGAGGTCTATTAGACATGTGCATGGCACCCATGCTTTTCTTTTAGAGAGCATGTTTCACTCTATGAATAATACATCAGTCATATGATTATTTGACAAATGTTGGTCTGCCCACTAGATTCTAATCTGTACTACAGAAAGGAGTATGGCCACCTTTCTTTTTGCAGTGCCAGCTCATTGTCTGGCACACAGAAGGGTCTTACTAAGTGCTTGCTGAATTGGGAATGAAGGCTCCATGTGCCCCAGACACCACTGGTAAGGGGCAGCTGGCCCCTTGTGCTTTGCTTTCCTTGAGGAAAATGTTACCCAGACAATCTAGATTTGTGCCTAGTAAGGTTATGCTCAAGCTTGAGAATCTAGTGAGAGCCACAGGAGGTAAGAACAGCGAGCAAATTTGCAGTGTTCTTGGGAGACAGCATGATGCACAAAGACAAACAGGGCCTCTGTGGTTGAGAAGACATGCTTCTGACCAACACTGCCCTCACAGGACCTTGGGCAGAGCATTCAACCCTTCTGGGTCTCAGCTTTCTCACCGGGGCAATGGGCATACACTGTGCTCCTTTGGACTTGCGAATGACTTGAGAATGACCTTCTCTTTCCTCACTGTCTCCTTGGGCATATTAAAGCTGCCCCATTGCCCATGTCATTCAGCTTTCTCCTCAGGATTGAGAGTAATGCTTCTCATGAAAACACAGTCCTTTAAATTGAAAGTACTCCTTCAACTTCTGAAGGGAATGTGTAAAATCCTCATCCAGAAGTTCAGAGTAACTGTACATCTGTTTATTAAAAAAAAAAATCTCAAAAAAACTCAGGTGTGATTACGTGAATAAATCATGAAGTCATAAGTGGGTAAGATTGATTCGTACGGTAAATTAATCTCAGCAGCAAGCGGAGGTGCACAGGGGCACGGGAATTGTTGCAGCCCTGTCACCTGCTGCAGGTCTTATTTGTTCTTGTTGCTCTTTTTTTGCACTCCTGTCCTCCTGCCTCACAGCCCTGCACCTGCCCTCCAATATGCTGCTTAACCATTGATCACATGGAAAGGCTCAGCATACTGTCTTGGGCTCCAGAGGGTCATGGGAGCAAGTTGTCCAGACCGAATTTCAGCTGAACCTGCATGTAATGTGAGCCTGAGGGAAGGCATGTGTTGGAAACTGAAGGGACAGAGGCAGAGCTTTGTTGTCCTGAGAGCCTGGGATGGAGGATAAACTTGGTCTCCCCAAAGAAGACATGGATGGCTCTGGCATTCAGTTTGCTGAGGATTACTTCTGTTGTATGGCATAAGCTGTTTTCTGGACACAAAGGAGCTGTCCCTCCCTATCTGCTTGTCTGATGCCAGCTAGGCTTGGGCCTAGAGGGCTTGGGATGCACTGAGTGTGGTTGGCATACCCCTCTCTGGGCCATCTTTGTAGTAGAGAACTATTCCCTGGAAGGGGACTCCAGGTACTCACTAAGCAAATGGGTATGAGCTGTGCCCCGCTTAGGTTAAAGGATATAGGAATGGGAGGCCTGTATTGGGCCTTTCAGGGGAGTCTGGGCACTCCTGCACTTGCCAAGGCCTTGCCCACAGAGCCTAGGAGGTTTGGAGGTCTGGAACGGCATGGGCTCCCAGGTGCACCCTAGGCTCTGAGCTGGGCTGCCTGGAAACTTTGCAAGAGGAATAAACTCTTTCTACCTGCCGGGCACATTTATACATGAGCATATTTATTCTTTATAACCTGAGAGAGTCATCTTACAAGTGAGGAAGCTGAGGCTTGGGAGTTAAGTAACCTGCACGAAGGTACACAGCCAGTGAGTGGTAGTTTTGGGGTTTGGTCCATGTGTCTCCAAGCCTGCTTTTGTGAACTCTATGGTATTGAAAAGAATCAGGCAGGCAGTGAGATGGTGCCTTACACTAAGGGTCCCCAACCCCTGGGCTGCAGATCGGTACCTATCTGTGTCCTGTTAGGAACTGGGCAGCACAGCAGGAAGTGAGTGGCCGGCAAGCTAGCAAAGCTTCATCTGTATTTGCAGCTGCTCCCTAGCACTAGCATCATTGCCTCAACTCCACCTTAGATCATCAGGCATTAGATTCTCATAGGCGCACCAGTCCCTGGTGCCAAAAAGCTTGGAGACTGCTGCCTTACCCTGTGAAATGGGCTCCCACTTACCTCTGGACAGACTACAGTTTATGTGTGCTTGTACGTGTGCGTGCGTGTGTGCGTGTGCATGTGTCTGTGTGTGTGTGTGTGGCCAGAATAGACTCTGAGGGCCACCCCAGAGAGTGGTGCTTATGAAAGAAGTACGGCAGAGGGAGCTGTCTCTCTGAAGTTCAAGATGAACAATTTGTGATAAATGTCTAGAGATGAGGGGTGGGAACACTGAGGGATGTGCCCAGTATCCGTCATTGGATGACTAATTTATTTCCCAGTATGCAGGGCTCAGCCCGACGGTGCTTAGTAATGATTTTCTCTCTTCCAGTGACATGGTTGAGATCAAGGGAGGTGGGCAGTGTACCAGGGAGACTCTGCCTTCTGCTTTGTTACCTTTGGGGTGTGGGGCATATCCTTTCTTAGGAACCGTGGCTGGGAAAGAATGTGAAATACTGTGGAAGGGAGGTGTCATGTGACCAGCAGTGGAAATCCCCTCCCTCTTGCTCCTGTTACAGTGTCACTTCTTATCCAGGTGGGCTCCCAGCTCTCATGGCTGATGCTTGTCCTTGGGAGCCTGGGCACATGAGCCAGGATGGTGGCCCATGGATTGGGGATGTGCTAGAGTAGTAAACAGTGAATCAGCCCCAGGTACTGAGCTGAGGCCTGTGGTTAGGCAAGGGGCTATGGCCTTTATCACAGGCTAACCCGGCACTGCCAAGGTATCTAAAATTTCCCAACTGGGCCCTGTGGGGGAATTCAGGGCCAGCTTCAGCCTTTGGCCTCAGAAGGAGCCAGGCTGTTGTGTATGGCCTCAGGTGGCAGAGTGGCGGCTGACTCTAGCATTGCCTCTTTCCTGGCTGTCCTACTCAACGATGCACTTGAGCTCAGGGGGCTGGTGAATGTGGAGTGTGGCAGGCATGCTAGTTCTCCTGTTTGCCTGTTTTTACTTCATACCCTACTCCCTTGCCCATCCCCAGGGGTTCGTATTCTAGCTGTGGATAGTCCAGGGGAAGGCCTAGCTCCCTCTCTCGAGGCTTCCTGACAGCTCTCCTGAGCAGGGCTTCTCTTGGACTGGGGTACTTTTGTGCTTTCGGGATCACATACAGAGGAATTCTGACATGCAGTTTCTCCTTAGGAGGAGAACATTTGCTTCTCCCTCCAACATGAGGCAAATGGTTTGGTGATACCAAGCTGCTGAAACTTCAGTCCTGGCTCTACCCTCTTGCTGGGTAACCACAAGCAAATGTCTCATCCTCTATAAGCCTGAGATGACCTTCTCTGTAAAATGGGCTGAACACCCTATCTTCAGCTGCTCAGGTCAAAAATCTTAGTGTTGTCTTTGATGCTTCTTTCTCTCATATTTCGTAATTAATCCTTCAATAGTTCTGTCAGCTTTACCTTCAGCATATCTGGAATCTGATTATTTGTCACACTGCAGTGGCCACCTCTCTGGTCTAAACCAGCATTGTTAAGACAACAGCCTGCTAATTGGCCTTCCCGCTTCTGTCCTTGGGCCTGTAGCCAGAGTGATCCTGCTAAAAAATGTCAGCTGATTTTGTCATTCTTCTGCTCAAAATCTTCCCATAGCTTCCTGTCTCACCAGAGTACAGCCAGAGTCTTGACCTGAATCAGGTAAACATGCTTTCCAGTCTGCATGGGATGGTTCCCATTTACACTTCTCTACACCCAGAGGAATAATTTACTCTCAAAATTGTCCTGATTTGCTGTATGCGAATACATATAGCGGTCTTATCCATAATAGCCCCAAACTGGAAATGACCCAGATGTCCTTCAGTTGGTGAATGAATAACAAACTGTGGTACATCCACACAATGGGATATAATTCAGCATTGAAAAGGAACAACCTACCGATTAGCACAGCATCATGGGATGATTCTCAAAAGTATATGCCAAGTGAAAGAGCCAGACTCAAAAGACTTTGTACTCCATGAGTCCATTTAATGATATTGAAAACAGAGGCAATTATAGGGACAAAAATCTGTTCAGTGTTGTCTAGGGCTGGGGCAGGGACATTAACTATAAAGGGCACAGAGAATTGTTTTGGGTGATGAAACTGTTCTATCTTCATTATAGTATTGGTTACATGACTAAGTTCATCAAACTTACAGAATTATATACTAAAAAGAATGTATCTTTCTATATGTAAATTATACTTCAAATTTAAAAACAAGTTCTGTTTTAGGTGATAAATTATATGATCATTCAACCTCTAAAGTGCTACTTGATCCAGCCATTCATCATCTCTTTGACCTTATCTCCTAGTGACCTCCTCCGTATTCTCTCTATTCCAGCCACACAAGTTTCTGTGCTGTCCCTTGAATATGCCAGGTGGGCCCCCGCATATGATCTCTACACTTGTTCTCTTATCTACTTGGAATAGTCTCCTGCCATATAGTTGCATAGCTCCTTCTCTCACTTCCTTAAGGTTTTTACTCAAAAGTCCCTCTGTCAGTCACTGATGACCACATAATGCTGTGTAACAATATTTCACTGGCATCCAGCATCTCATGCATCTCTGCAGGCTGACTGGGGTGGCTCATCTAGGCTAGACTTGATAGGTTCTATTTGTACTTGTGGATCTGTTTCCTGGCATGTCAGGTGGGACTGAGGTTGGAGGAACAGCAGCTACCTAAGGGACACTCTTTTGGCCATAGCAGAAGCATAAGAAGGCAAATGCCCACACTAGCACATTTCAAGCTTTTGTTTGTGTAACGTCTGTTAACATCCATTTGCTAAAGCAAATGAATCTGTGCAGTTTATGCCACCCGTAGGGTTGAAGAGTGAATATTACCAGTAATCAAAATGATCACCTTCCTAGAGAGGCCTTCCTTGGCCAACCTACTGAAACTTTAACCCTTAGCTTGACCTTTGCTATCCTTTCTCTCTGTTTTATTGTTTTCCTCAACACTCATACTGGTATAACTTATTATACATTTTATTTATTTATCTTATTTATTTTATGTCTTCCTCATTGGAATGTAAGTTTCACCAGAGCAGGGATGTTTATATGTTTTGTTTACTACTATATCTCCGGCACCTAGAAAAATGCTCAGTAAATAATTGGCTAACTGATTAAATGGGGTTATGCTAAGAAATTATCGAGATGATGTATGAGACATGCAAAGTGCAGTCCTGCACACAGGAAGTACTCAGTAATTGATGGGTCTTATTAGTCTATAGCCTGAATGCTGTTGGGAGAGTCAGAGCCTCAGTTACGCACATGATTGCAATAATTTGCATAATATACCTTTGAAGCAAGATCTGTTTTAATTTTGGTTTCAGAGAAAATGCATTGAGGAATGGAGAGGCCTTCTGTTGTCTGGAGCAATCTGATGAGCCAGAATCTCTTTGACCTAAAGGTCATATGTTCCCATAATGCCTCCGTACCATGCCAATTACCAGGCTCTGGCATTTCCCTGCATCAGAGTCCATGTAGTGTCAGAATAAGTGATCATATTAGAGCCTAGTCCATCAGGGGTACAAAAAGTCAGCCCCATATACCCCTCCCTGCTCCCCAGGAGCCGGGTATAGTGTGAAGCCTTGGGGACACTTGTGGCTGCCCTGTGCCACCTTAGGTTGCAAGTGGCTTCTGTGCACTGAGACCCATGAGGGACAGCTCTCTGAAGATTCTGAAGTGGTCAGACCCTGAGGATGGATGACAGAGCCTCTGAGCAGAGAAGATCACAGATGCACTTGTCAGGAAAAACGTAGGCTCCTTCTGCTGAGGGCAGAAGCTTGGAGGGAGAGCTCGATGGATAGGATGTGGGAAAATTTATGAGTGTCATTCTGTTTGGTCTGATGACCCCTAATGGGTGACACTGGGCTGGTGGAGTCAGACTGCTCAAAGGTGAAACTTCAAGAAGATGAATTTGACCTCAAGCGATAGATTCTGCCTTGGTGAAGGGACAGGGTGCTTGGGTGGTGGCTGCTGAGCCCCTTGTATGCGCTTCTGTGAGGGCTCTGCCATGAGGATTGGCAGTTAGCGGTGTGTCTGTCTGTTTTCCCTGACAGACTATGAACTTCTGCTCATCACTATATTCTTAGGGCCCAGCAGAGTGACCTCCAAGGTCATCAGCAAGTGTTTATGAAATGAACAATTTATATAGAGAGCAGTTATGGTGAGCCTGGCCCCATGTTCAGCTTTGCATGTTCACAGTCTCACTGGACACTTCACCTGCTCTGGGGGAAATTGCTACTATTATCCCTGCTATTATCACTTGTTCAAGGTGGTACAGGTGGTCAAGGCAGAGCTTATTTCCAGACCTGGACTTATTAGCCACTCTGCTACATTGCCTCCTGAAATTGAAGGACACATTCTGATCCCAGTTCTACTAGTTAGTGATTGTATGAAAAAGCCAATCTAATCACTTTGGACCTCTGCTTTCTGCTCTGTAAAATGGGGATTACAAATCTCTTTAGTTCTACAAATAGGACTGTTATAAAAATCAAACCAGAGTGTTCTTTTGTTGAGTGCTTTATATATTTCATATATAAATTTCATAACTATTAGTATCTGAAATGGGCATTAATGGCAGTTAGTAAATAGGGGAGTTATAGCAGAGGAATGACAGAGAGTGCTTAGCAAAACTCAAATATGATGCTAATCATTCTCAGTAGGTAAATGCGCAGAGAACACAAACAAATCACAAGAGAAAATGTAGCTTGTTAACAAACATATGGAAAACCACTAAAACCTCAGTTGTAATCAAAGCAAAGCAAATTAAGACAGGAAGCCATTTTTCACCACTCAGTTAGAGAACACCCAATGCTGGTGAGACTTTGGTAAAATGAATACTTACTTGCCTTTGCTGTACACTGATGAGAACTTTCTGGAAGATTATTTAGTAATGAGTACCTAAACCATAAAAATGTTTATACCCTTTGACCCAATAATTTCATTTCTAGGAATCTCTCCTAAGGGGTTATCCTAATTACCCAGAAAATTTTATGCACAACGTAATTCAAAACAGCTGGCGATAATCGAAAACGCCATGCTATGGGAATGGTTAAGGAAACTAGCATAGACAAGTGATCGAGTATCATACCTGCCACCATTCCACAAATGTTTACCAAATTGCGTGAGGGGAAAAGCAAATCACAAGATTGCACATAACATTTTATTACAACTATGTAAGATACCCTGGGGATATTTGCATAAAACCAAATCTAGAAGGAATTTAAACAAAAATGTTAATAATGGTTGTGTTAGGATGGAATGAATATGGGTGATTTAAAATCATCATTTAATAGAAACATTCATTCCTTTTCTATTGGAACAATAGCGTAGTAACCGCATTGACCTGGATGCTCCTGGAATAAAGGTACCATGGTTAGCAAAGCTGGAGCAAGAAACTGCTTTCTTATGTAGTATTATCATCTAAAATTCATATTGTAGAAAACAAGGGGATGGTTTCTGATGATAAACCCTCCATTGCGTTTTCTTCATATCTGGATTTTTTTGGTTTTGTGTCACATTTAATTTCTTTTCACTTTCTCTTTTTCTTTAAATGTAACTTGAATCTTTTTCTTCTGCTTAGAAACTAAAGAGACAGTTATATACACTTCAGTTATGATCAATCCCCATGCAACTGGAAGTGAACAAGGCCTTCTCTCTCACCCTTTGAAGATAATCACCATCAAGAGTTTAGTACATATCTACCTTTCCCAACACATTCAGTGTCATGTAATTACAGTTTATTCTTTGTTTTTAATGGTTGGGTCAAAATATGTATTTGCTTTTTTTGTTTTTAAATTTAGCAATGTTTCTTGGATACTTTTCTATTTCAGTTACATAGAAGTTATAGATAAGTGTTCCCTCTCATACACTATTGGTGAGAGTGTAAATTGATATAAATATTTTGGATGGCGGTTTAGCAATATTTATTTTAATTAAAAATTCTCCTATCTGTTCACTCCACTCATGAGAATATGTCCTTCGGAAACACTCTTATGGACTAAATGTTTGCATGCTCCCCACATTCATATGTTGAAGTCTTAATCTGAATGTGATGGTATTTGGAGGTGGGGCCTTTGGGAGGTAATTAGGCTGAGATGAGGTCTCCAGGGTGGATCCCCCATGATGGGATTAGTATTCTTACAAGAAGTGGAAGAGACTAGCGCTCCCTCTCTCCATCGTGAGGGTACAGACAGAATGCAGCCCTCTGCAAGCCTGGAAGAGGGCTCCCGCCAGGAACTGAATTAGCTGACACCTTAATCATGGACTTCCCAGCCTCCAGAACTGTGAGAAATAAGTGCTTAAGTGTTGTTTAAGCCATCTAGTCTGTGCTATTTTGCTAGAGGATCTCAAACTGATTAAGACACACTTCCACGAAAACATATTTACCGGAGCGTTTATTTGGCACTATTTGTTATAGCCCAAATTAACACTTTGATTTCTGGAGGATCAAGATGACTACTTTCATGGGACAAGGGCTGGGCTGGGTCAAGCAGCCCAGGCTTCCTGCAGGCAGCCTTGGAAGGCTCCACAGGAGCTCAGCAGAGCTGAGGCACCGTTAGCAGATGAAAGCCCTAGTGTCCTTGGATTGACCAGGGCACATCCAGGTGCATTACTTCAACCCAGGCACTGCATTCTTAACAGGGCTTTGGCAAGTTAGAATTGAGAAGGAACAGAATATTTGCTGAGCATCCACTGCATGATGGGCACTTTTCCATTTGCCCTGTTTAAGTGTACAAACATAGGTGTTGGATGAATCTGGATTTAGATTTCAGCTTAGCCAGTTACCAGCGCTGATGGTAACGTTGGGGAGTTCTTGACCATTTTGGAGCCTCTGCTTCCTCCTCTGACCCTAGGAATGTCTGCCCTCAGAATGGGAGACCACCAGGCATAGTACCTGGCCTATAGTAAGTGGTCAATAAGGGTTGATATTATCATTATTATTATTATTCAGGAATCCTCATAACTACCATGTAAAGCAAGCATTGTTAGCTCATTTACACATGAGGAAATAGAGCATTTATTAATTTTGCCTAAGGCTCCATAGCTGCTTCTTGTAGCATAGCTGAATTCAAGAACATGACTGTTTTTCTCCAGAGCCTTTGCTCTTTCTTTGAACCATGCCTACTGTGCTGCACACTGGTAGAAGGGGCTGCTTAGTGAGATGGTGAGCACCTCACTGTGGCATGTGTCTAAGCGGAGGCTGGTGACCATTCTTTTGGGTCTCTTGAATCCAGTGGAAGTTAGGTGTAGATCACCATTTTTCAAAGTATGTTTCTTCTAATCAAACAGGAAGTTGCATGGCAATAGAGTTCTCTGGCCGATCAAATTGTGAAATGTTGGCTTAAACAAAGTTATCAGAGTCTTTATGTAAGATTTTCAGTGCTTTTAATATGCTAACGTGCACTATGAATTGTCAAGAAGGGTAGGCAAATCACAATGCTTTCCAAACAAATTTAACCATTGAATCCCTTTCCCCAGAAAATCTTATAAACCTAAGGTTCCCCAGAAAATCTTATAAAACTAAGGTTCCCCAAATCTTACCCTGGATAAGAGGCTGGCTTGGTATCCTTTCAGTCTGGCACATTCAGAGACTATGGCTAGGCTGGAAAGTACCTCCCAGAGTGACCCAGTCTCACAAGTCATTATCCAGCTAGTGTATTTGTGAGCCAGTGCTTGCCCTCAGAACTGGGTAATTCTGCCATCATCTCCCTCTCATGGCCCCAGCCTCATGCCTCCCGCCTCTTGGGATGGGCAACAAAAGACAGTGGCCATAATGAAATGCCATGGAGCATTTCCTTTGCCATCAGGACGCTTGGGAGAAGTGGTCTTCTGGGAGGATGATCCAGCTACCTTTTATTCTTCCTTCCTCCCATGCCACGAGCCACTTAAGCTCAGGAACTGGGCTGCTTGTTTCTGTCATTTTGGGGGCTTATGCAAGTGGCCTTCAGGGATGCTAATTGGCATCCTAGATGCTGGACTTTTCCCTCAACCTTTTTTTTTAAATTAACATTTTTATTTTGACATAATTATAGATTCACATGAAGTTGTAAGAAAGAATACAGAAGATCCAATGTACCCCTATCCAGTTCCCCGCTACTCCATGATAACATCTTACAAAACTATAGCACAATGTCACAACCAGCCTATTGACATTGATAAGGTCAAGATACAGACCATTCCCTCCCCACAAAGACCCCTTATACTGCCCTTTATAGCCATACCCATGTCCCTCCTGCCCCCATCCTCCTTAATCCCTGGCAGCCACTACTATATTCTCCATTTCTATAATTTTGTCTTTTTAAGAATGTTATATAAATAGAATTATACAGCATATAGCCTGTGGAAGTGACATGTTTTCACTGAGTGTAGTTCTGTGGTGATTCTTCCAAGTTGTTGCACATATCTATAGTTCACCCCTTTTTATTGCTGAGTAGTGTTTCATGGTATGATGTTCCACAGTTTAACTAGTCACTCATTAAAAGACACGTGACACCTCCCCCGCCCACCACTTCTAGTTTTGACTATTAAGAAAACACTGATATAAAAATTTGTGTGTAGGTTACTGTATGAACATGTTTTCACTTCTCTGAGATAAAGGCTCAAGAGTACAATTGCTGGGTTATATGGTAGTTGCATTTTTTTTTTTTTTAAAGAGACTACCAAACTGTATTCCAGAGTGGCTGTACCATTTTATATTCCCACCAGCAATGTATGAATGATCTGATTTCTCCTCACCCTCAAGAGCATTTGATATTGTCACTACATTTTATTTTAGCCATTCTAATTGGTGTGTGGTGATAAATTGTTGAGGTTTCAATTTGTATCTCACCAGTGGCTAATGATGTTGAACATCTTCTCATGCACTTATTTGCCATCCATATATTTTCTATTCAGTGGAATTTCTCTTTATTTCTCTTGGCCCATTTTCTAATTGAATTGTGTGTGTTTTTTTGTTTTTTGTTTTTCGTTTTTGTTTTTTTACCATTGGGTTTTGCTAGTTCTTTATATTCTTAGGTGGTAGGCCTTTGTCAGATAGGTGTTTTGCAAATATTTTCTCCAGGTCTGTAGTTTGTCTTTCCATCCCTTGGTTGTCTGAAAAATCCCTGGATCTTTACATCATGTCATCTGTGAACAGGGCCAGTTTTATTTCTTCCCTTTCCATCTGTAGGCCTTGTATTTCCATTTTTTGCTTTTTTGCATTAGCTGAAACTTCCAGTATTATGTTGCATAAGAGTGGTGAGAACAGATATTCATGCTTTGTTCCCTATCAAATAAGTAACAAATGAAAGAGGAAAGCATTCATTTTTTTCCACTGTTAAATGTGATGTTGGCAGTAGGTTTTTTGGTAGAAGCTCTTTGTCAAGTCGAGGAAGTCCTTCTATTCCTTTTTCTGAGAGTTTTTATCATGAATGAATATTGAAACTTGTGAAATTATTTTTCTTGCATTGATGGACATGATCATATTAACCTGTTAATATGGTAGATTATTACACTGATTGATTTTCAAATATTGAGACACGCTTACATCCCTGGAATAAGCCCCATTTTGTTGTGTTGTATAGTCCTTTTTATATACGACTGGATTTCATTTCCTAACAGTTTGTTGAGGATTTATACATCTATATACATTTGATTATTTGTCTAATGTTTTCTTCTTTTGTACTGTCTGATTGGTATCGGGGTAATACTAGCCTCATAAAATGAATTGGGAAGTATTTCCTCCTCTTCTATTTTTGGAAAGAGAGTGTATAAAATAAGTGATAATTCACTTTTAAACATTTGGTAGAATTTTTCAGTAAAATCATCTGGGTCTGAAGAGTTCTTTTTGAGGAGATTTAAAATTATGAATTCAATTTTCTTTTTAGTTATGGGGCTTTTCCGATTATCTAATTCATATTGGGTTAATTTTGTGGTTTGTGCTTTTTGAGGAATTGGTTTATTTCATCTAAGTTGTCAAATTTAGATGAATAGAGTTGTTCTCAGTATTTCTTATTATCTTTTTGATGTCTGCAGGTCTTTGGTGATATCCCGTGTTTCATTGTTGATATTGCTAATTGTGTCTTCTCTTTTTTCTTTGTCAGTCTTGCTAGAGTTTTGTCAATTTTATTGATCTTTTCAAAGAATTAACTCTTTTTTTTATTTATCTTTACTACTTTTTTTTTTTTGTTTTAAACCTCATTGATTTTGAGTTTTATCTTTATGATTTTCTTCTTTTTGCTTGTTTTGGGTTTATTTTGCTCTTCTTTTTCTAGATTCCTTAGGTGGGAGCTTAGTTTATTGATATGAGACTTTACGTCTTTTCTAATAAATGCTGTTAGTATTATAAATTTTCCTTTCATTGCCGTTTCGGCCGTGTCCTACAAATTTGGTATGCCATATTTTCATTTTCATTCAGTTAAGTGTATTTTTTGGTTTTCCTTGAGACTCTTCTTTAACCTATGGACTATGTAATCTGTTGTTTGGTTTCCAAGTGTTTAGAGATTTTTCTGTTATTTTTCTGTTATTAATTTCTAGTTTGATCTATTATGATCAGAGAATGTACTCAGTTATATTTCTGTTCTTTTAAATTTGTTGACATTTGTTTTATGGCCCAAGATATGGTCTGTTTTGGTATGTGTTCTCTGGGCACATGAAAGTAGTGTGTATTCTGCTGTTGTTGAGTGAAGTATTCTATAAATATGTATCAGCTCCTGTTGGTTGATGGTACTGTTAGGCACTTTCACATTCTTGCTAATTGTTTTATCAGTTGTTGAGAGAAATGTGTCTAAGTCTCCAGTTATAATTGTGGATTTGAATATTTATCCTTTCAGTTCTATCAGTTTTCTTTACATATTGTATAGCTCTGTTGTTTGTTGTGTACACATTAAGGATTACTGGGTCTTCTTCATGGATTGACCCTTTTATCATTATGTAAAGTCTCTTCTGTCCCTAGTAATTTTCTTTGCTCTGAAGTCTTCACTCTTACTATTTTTTGATTAATGTTTGCATGATACAGCTTTTTCATTCTTTCACTTTTAACCTCTATATTGTTATATAGAGATGATGTTCCTACAACAAATCTGTTATAAATACAGCCTATAGTTGCTAATGGTTTTTAATCTATTATGCTAATTCTGTCTTTTAGTTGTTACATTTAGACCATTTATATTTAATGTCATTATTGATATGATAAAGCTTAAATCTGCCATTTTATTTATTGTTTTCTGTTTTTGTTTTTCTGTTTCCTTCTGTTCTCCTGCCTCCCTCTGCGTGACTTGAACATTTTTTAGCATTCCATTTTGATTAATCTATAGAGGTTTTAAGTATATCTTTTTGCCTATTTTTTGAAGGGGTTGCTATATGTCTCTCTTTACACACACACACACACACACACACACACGTCACAGACTACTGGTGTTGACATTTTACCGGTTTAAGTGAAGTGTAGCAACTTCACCACCCTTTATCTTTTTACCTTTTCCGTTTATAATATATAATTGTCTTTTCTTACATATTTATTCTATATACCTTTAGAACTACATCAGACAGTGTTATAATTTTTCTTCAAGCTTTAAACATAATTTAGAAAGCTTAAGAAGAGAAGGAAAGTATATTGTATTTAGTCATATTTTGGCTTACTGTATTCTTTCTTCTTTTGTGATATTCTAAGGTACCTTCTTTTATCATTTCCTTTCTGTTCAGAGACCTTCCTTTAGTGATTCTTCGTTTAGATTTGCTAGCATCGAATTCTTTTAGCGGTTCTTCATGTGAGAATATCTTTATTTTTCCATTGTTTCTGAAGGATATTTTTACTGGATATAAGACTCTTGGTGACAGGTCTTTTCTTTCAGCACTTGAAAAATGTTGTGTCACTTCCCTATGGCCTCCATGCTTCTGATGAGAAATCTACTGTCATTCAAATTGTTTTCCCCCTGTAGGTAAGGTGCTGTTTATCTCTTACTGCCTTATATAATTTTTTTCTTTCTTTAGTTTTCAGAAGTTTGACTATGATGTGTGTCTTGATATGGATTTTTGGGGGCTTTTCCTATTTGAGGTGCACTTAGCTTTTTGAATCTATAGATTTACGTCTTTTGCCCAACTTGAGAAGTTTTCAGCCATTATTTCTTCAAGTACTTTTTCAGCCCCACCCTCTTTCTCTTCTCCTTCCAGGACTGAATGTTAAATCTTTTTTCTTCTTTTTTTTTAAAAGAGTCCCACAATGTTCTTTTCTTTTCTTTTCTTTTTTTTCAGTCTATTTTACCTTCATTGTTAGATTGGGTGATTTCTATTATTCGACCTTTTGGTTCACTGATTTTTTCCCCCCTCTCTTCCCTCCATTCTACTGTTGAAAACTCCACTGAGCTTTTCTTTCCTTTTTTTTTTTCCAGTTATTATATTTTTCAGTTCTAAAATTTCCATTTGGTTTTTCTTTATAGCTTATATTTCGTTGCCAAGACTTTCCATTTTTTCATTTGTTTAAGTGTATTCACAGTTGCCCATTGAAACATTTTTATGATGGCTGCTTTAAAATCTTTGCCAGATTGTTCTTAACATTTTCATCATCTCGGTGTTGGAATCTATTGCTTGTCTTTTTTCATTCAATTTGAGTTCTTCCTAGTTTTTGGTATGAAGAATGATTTTACTTGAATCCTAGACATTTTGGGGTATTACATGATAAAGCTCTGGGTCTTAAACTTTTTGTTTTTGCTGGTTTCATCTGACTTTATTCTGTGGAGGGGGCTGCTATCTCATTACTACCAAGGGAGAGTAAAGTCTAGGTTCTCCTCTTGGCCTTTGTTGATACCTGAGGTGGTATCAGGATGTCACTAAAGGTCAGATGTGGAAGTTTTGGCCTGTTCCTACTCCCCACATGTACTGACACCCTAGGTGGGTTGACCTCTTTTTCTCTGGGTGGTGGTCAAAGTCCTGATTCTCCGCTAAGCCTCTGACATCAGCCTGTAGGGGAAAGAGAACTTGTTACAGCCTGGTGAAGGTAGATCTCTAGGCTTCCCACTGCATTTTTGCTGGTTTGGGTGAGTGTGGGGCTATACTTTGTTCTGTGTTTTTTGTCTGGAGGAGAGTGGTTTTATCTAAAAGTTTTCTGTCTTGTTAGGTTGCCCCTTTCCTAGACCTTTGGCTGGAGAGAGCAGGCTTTTAAATTTTTATTAAAACTTTTTTTTGGTTTTTGCCTGTGCCTGTTGGTGTTTCTGGTTTGTCAACTCTTCAGCTCCAAGTTTGGAGTATATGAAGCAAAAAGAAAATTCAGGGAGCTCATTACCATGTTTCTTAAGTTTTCAGGTCCTAAGCTGGTCTGACTTCTCTCCACTGTTCATATTTTCCTTATGTTTGTTTTCTATATAATGTTTGGGGTTTTTAATTGTACCTAGTGGGAAGAATAGGGAAAAGGATGTCTATTCCATTTCCCCAGAAGCAGAAGGCTGTGCTCTGGCCTGCCCTCAAATATTAAAGGCCCTTTGTTAAGCCAGAGTTTTTCCCAGCACTCCCACCTTTGTCTTGGAGGATCAGTCACTGCTTCAGAGCTCGAGTTCCAGTACTCTCTGGGACAAGTCTGCAAGGAGACAAAAAGTTAGTCAAAGCATGGTTGCTCATTTTTCAGACATGTTTAAAGCTAGAATTCATTTGCATTCTAAACAAGTTTATCTGGACGCTAAGAAAGTATTTAAGGAATCTCAAGTGGAGGATATTTATTTAGTTCTGAATTAACAATTGTGATCTCTCCCGCTTTTTTCCTTTTTATTTGTCTTAATCCAATTGTTGTATTTTAATTAAACAATTCTTTCATAGGATGTTCTTTAATGATTATGAATTATTAAAGATCTAAGCTTTCCTTTATCAAATTGGCTGCATAATTGTATACACTTTACATTTGCCTCTGAGGAAATTTAAGAATTGTGGGAAGGAAGGTGCTTCATTAATTGGTTGAGCAAGGTTGTGCTTTTAATGGACACAAAGCCACGGAAGCGTTTTGGGGGCTGGAACAGTCCACGGTTGTTGGTGAAGACAGAGGCAGCCAGTGTTGGGGGCTCTGCAGGCAGTTCCTCCTTCTGCACTGACCACAGGACGTGCCCTGCATGAGTGGATGGAGGGCCAAGGGGGTGGGGAGAACCAGCCTCTGTAGGGGCCTGAATGGGAGCTGGCGACTGCAAGCCATCCTGAGTAGACCCATGAGAACTTGGGCTGCCTTTTCAGGGTGGGGTATCAGTGGTCCAAGGAGGATGGAGGGAGCTTAGACAGGTATGCAGTGGAGGAGTGGGGCTGTCTCCTTTGTGCTGTCTGGGCCAGGCACTCATCACTGTGATGATGGGGGGCCATGTGGACAGGGAGCTAGGGGAAAGGTGAATCCTGAGCTCACTTGCTGTGAAATAACAAATTAGTCGGTTGTATAGGACACACAGGAAGTGGTCGGTGATGAGCCCACTCTCATCAGGAGTGTATAGTCAGTGTGAAGGAAAAGGCAGGAAACACACACACACACACACACACACACACACACACACACACACACACACACACACACACACACACACACACACACACACAGACACACACATACACACACTCACTCACTCACTCAGCGCTACATGTAGATTCACACCCATAAATAGTCCCAGCAATACATCATACACAGGTCTACACACAAACACATGAAAAGACTACCTCAGATTCACACACAAGACTCCGCCCACCCAGACACACAGACACCATCTTCCTGTAGAGAGGTGACAGAGTAGGCAGGATGGAGAGGCCCAGACAGGAAGTGTGTATAGCCATTGAAGAGACTTCAGAAGCTTGTGTTGGTTCCAGGCCTCTTGCCCTCTATGTATGTACATTTATTTTTTAACCCTTAACTTTTATTGTTAGCCTAATCTTTAGAGATTCAGGTACATTCATATCCCTTGACATACACATGCAGAAAAACAGAGGAACTTGAAAAATGATACCTCACATATACATGACTCTTGAGTTTGCAATTAGTTCAGCAAACTTTTACTGAAGTTCTATTGACAGCCCTGTGGGATGCCCTGGACACAAAAATGAAAAAGATGAGGTCTTTCTCTTCTTAGAGCTACAGGACCTGTGGGATGAAGCCATGTTCAGGCCTAGGGGCACTCGTGCCCTCACACACATGCACACACATACTCTGTTTCATTTGCTCTTATGACCCCTGTGGGCTCTGCAGGACCCTCAGACAGATGTGGCATTGAATTCCAGCTTTGTCATTGCCTTGCTGTGTGACTAGCAGTTAGTCTCCTGGGGCTCACTTTCCCATCTATAAAGTGGGGACAGTAATTCCAATTTCAAAGAAATTTCCTGATAGATCAAATGAGACCATAGGTGCAAAAGTACCTGGCAGCCAATATTCATTTGTTAATTTATTCTACAAATACTTTGACTTCTATGTGCCCAGTGCTGAATTTGGGTGCTAGGCCAAAAATGACAGATAAGCCCTGGCCCTCATAGAACTATATGCTAGTAGGAGGAGATAGGCAGCAAACAAGCAGGTGAATAAACAGAGACAGTGTAAGTGGGGTGGTTAATTGTGGAGAGTGGTGAACTCTGTGGAGCGAAGGAGCAGGAGATGCTAGAGAGAATAGCTGGGTGGTCTGGGAAGCCTAAGGGTGAGCATGAGCCAGTCTTGGGATAGGGTAGCAGCATTCCTGGTGGAGGAGACAGCAAATATGAAGGCCATAAGGCTGTGAAGGGCTTGGCAACTTTGAGGAACAGAAAGAACCCCTAATGGAGCTGGGGCAAGGGTTGAGGTGAGCTGAAGGTGTTGGGCAGTGCCCAACAAGGGTGCTCTGATGGTGGTGGGGGAGAGCCTTGGTTCTGCTGGCAGGATGTGATTCAGTGCTGTGAGCCTTGGTACCCTTCCAGTTCCCTGACCTGTTCCTGGCCTACTGTCACAGAGTGTGTGATCAGCAGAATGCATGAGGCTGACATCCTCTCTCTGCCTGCAAGATCTGTGTACTCCTGGGACCCACAGAGACATGGAGAGTGCTAGGTAGAGATGACAGCTCCCAGCTGCCATCAGCCTTCTTGGGGAGCCAGGCAATGAAGCTGTGAGACATTCCCCATGAATCTCCATTTGTTCTATGGGAAGACTCGGCTCTATTGGCTTTGTCTCCCGAGGGTGGGCAGGGGGTTACCTTTAACTCCTAGGGAGTGTAGCTCTTGTGGGCTATAGTGGGGCGGGACTTACACTTCTCATTCTGGCCCAACCAGCTACCCTCTCCTGACCTTGACCCAGGGGTGTTTCTACTTTTACTTTTGATTTCTGTATTTTCTCACACTTGCCTGCATCTCCTGGTCCCATTGGATGCTGCACTGTTCTTTCCGGGGGCTGCCGTGGTGGGGCAGAACCTCTGTGGGCAGGCAGATGTGGGTAGAGCAAAGCAGAGTGAGCCCCGAAAGTTCAGGAGGTCAGTCTGAGAACTCTGAAGGCTCAGTGACAGCCTGGGCTCCTTCCCGGCTGTCCCTGCAGGGTGTTCCTGCTCACTCCAAGGGCAGGTGTTTCTGCTCTCCTAACTCTGAGTTCCTTAGAAGCAGCGAGAGGGGCTTATTACCATCTTTCTTTTGGAAACCCTCTCCCTTGGATGGAGATTCCTGTTCGTTTTTATTTATTTATTTAAAAATTATAGTAAAATATACATAACATAAAATTTACCGTTTTTACCATTTCTAAATGTGTAGGTCAGTGGCATTAATACATTCACGTCTCTGTGCAGCCATCATCAGCCATCTCCAGAACTCTTTCATCATCTCAAACTGTAGCTATGTTTCCATTAAACAACAACTCTCCATCCTATTTCCCTAGCATCCATAAACCACCATTCTACTTTCTCTATGCATTAGACTACTCTAGGTATTGCATAACAGTGGAATCATATAGTATTTGTCTTTTTGTCACTGCTTTATTTTACTTAGCAATACGCCCTCAAGATTCATTCGTGTTGTAGCATGTGTCAGAATTTTTCTCATATTCCATTGTAGATACCACCTTGTGTATCCATTTATCTATCAACGGAAATTTGGGTTGCTTCCACCTTTTGGTTGTTGTGAGTAATGCTGCTATGAACATGGGTGTATGCATAGCTTTTTGAGATCTTACTTTCAATCCTTTAGATAATACCTAGATGTGGAATTGCTGGATCATATGGTAATTCCATTTAAAAATTTTTAAGAGACTACTGTATTGTTTTCCATAGTGACTATACACTTTCACATTCCCACCAGCAATGCACAAGGATTCCAGTTTCTTCACATCCTTGCAGACACTTAATGTCTGTTTTTTTTCTTCTTCTTAAAATTAGTATTAGCCAATCTAGTGGGTATGAGGCTTCTTCATATTTTAAGACAAAGGTCAGCCATGACCTCTTCTGAGAAGTCGTCCCTGATGCTTCCAGCCTGGCCTGGCACCTGTCTGTCCTCTTTGCTCTCTCAAGCCCCTGTGCTTCCCTTGATTATGTTTGGTTGTGTGCATGTCTTCCAACCCTGGTCTGTGAGTGTGTAGAGGGAACATACTGTGACTATTCAGTGCTTGTCTCCCTGTCCATGCCAGGATCTGACCCATAGAGGGCACTTGGGACATCTTTGTGGAATGAATGTGTAGCACCCAGATCCAGGGGGGTCTACAGGGTCTGACTAGAGGAACTCCAGACTCAGGGAGAAGCACCTGGTCTCTTCCTCTGGGGCTGCTGGCCCTAGGACACCAAGAGAGTTTTTTGTGGGTGCTGACACAACTCTAGAAAGCAGTCAAATGTTGCCGCAGGATCTCGTATCTGAAAAAAAGGAAGCATAATTTAGTGAGTTGGAGTTTGGCCTGCACAGGAGTGGGGGTATTCAGGTAGACAGCTGCACGAGAGGTGCACACTGAGTTGAGGTCATTGGTGGTGTTCGCCAAGGTGACCTGATTTCTGGAGCTAATGGTGGCAGATTTATCATTCTTCCAGTGATAAAGATAACGATATAACTTACATTCCTTGTGATTTAGTGGCAGCCCCTTCATTTTTCAGAATGGCCAAGAGATTTGAATCTGAAGATAGGAAGGCCTTTTACTATCACTTGAAAAAGCAATGAATTGCAGCTGTCCTTCCCTCTGGGGAATGTCTGAAGGAATTAAGGAACAGACTTCTAAATAGGAATGGTCCCATTGCATCAAGGAAGGGAATTAACTGGTAGTAATTGAGTGCTTACTGTGTGTCTAGAAATGGAGTCAGATGATACCCAGGGAATGATGTAGGCCTGGGCCCACGGAGGTCACAAGAGCATTGCCCAGGATTGTGGGCATCACCTGATTTGAAAATGTCTGAGTTGGGTTCCCAGAGAAGCAAACTCTGAGACAAGGATTCAAGTGTCTCAAGGGGTTCATTTCGGAGGTAAAGAGAAAATCAGTATGGAGTAGGGAATTGATACAGGAAAGGGAAGGTGGCCATTAATGAGTTTTCTTTGAATCTCCCTCTGGCAGTAATATTGAGGATGCACTGGAGTCTGGGGGCCAGTGAGAGGCTATTACAGTGGTCCAGGTAAAGACAATGAGGATGGGAGCAAGGGGAACATCTGATGAAGCTTGCTTACCTAGAACAACTTGATCTTGTTTAAATCCAACTACCTCCCCACTCTGCACCTGTAGCTGCACTTGGGCAGTCAGGTGTGGTTGGTGAAAAATCCACAACCAGGCTGCAGGTGGTCTCCCTGTGATCTGGCTGCTCACCTCAAATAGGCCCTTCCTGCTACCTGGTGATCCCACCACCTCCCTCAGGCCATTCATTCTCCCACTCTCTTAGATGAATATTTCACACGTTCCTTTTTCTCAGTTCTCCAAAACTTCTTCTGTACTTATTCTTTGCTGATTTTTTTTCTTTTTAAAAAATAGACTACTTTTTTTGAGCAGTTTTAGGTTTATGGAAAAATTAAGCAGAAAGTGGAGTTCCATATACCTCCTTACTCTCCTTATCTTTCCCCTCTTAATATCTTGAATTAGTGGGGTACATTTGTTATAACTGAAGACCAATATTGTTACATTATTGTTAACTAAAGTCTATAGCTGAAATTAGGGTTCACTCCTGGTGTACATTCTGTGGATTTGGACAAATGTATATTGACATGTATTTACTATTATAGTGTCATACAGAGTAGTTTTACTGCCTTAAAAATCCTCTATGCTCCACTTATTTATCCCTCCCTCTCCTTTAACCCTTAACAACCACAGATCTTATACTGTCTTCATAGTTTTGCCTTTTCCAGGCTGTCATATAGTTGGAATCTTACAGTATGTAGCCTTTTCATACTGGCTTCTTTCACTTAGTATTATGCATTTAAAGTTCCTTCATTAGTTTTTGTGGCTTGATAGCTCACTTCTTTTTTAGCACTGAATAACATTCCTCTGTCTGGAAGTAACCACAGTTTATTTATTCACTTACCTAGTAAAGGTCATCTTGGTTGCTTCCAAGTTTTGGCAATTGTGAATACAGCTGTGATAAACACAAGGACCTTGCTTTAAAAACATTGAGGAAACAGGAGCTTTGAGGACAGAGCTAATCTGTGCACCTAATGCCACGCCCACCAGCTTCCATTATTGGCACCCATGGGCCTTGGCCTCTGCCTTGATGCTGTGCATGAACGCTGTGGGCTCCTTATAAAGGAGCCATTCTCCTTGTATACTGGAGTATACATCCCACCCTACTCAAGGGTGGAACTCTTACATCGTTAATGTCTCCTTTTCAAATGGCTCACATCCACCAGCTCTCAAATACAGTGTAATTCTTCCCATCTTTGCATAATCCTCTCTCTACTCCACATTCACCTCCAGTCCTATTTCTCTGTTCCCCTTTAAGGGATACTCTTCAAAAGAGGTATCTGTACTGCTACTTGCATGTCATCTCTTTCCATTCTCTCATGGAGCCCTTCTGTAGCAGGTGCTGGTAGTGACTTGGTCCATACCCCTCAAATCCTCCCATTTCATTGGGTTCTGCCTGCACTTGCTTTTCTGTGCCCGAGGGTTTTTTCTTGGAAGCTCAAAGGCCATACTCTGCTTGCACCCATAGCAGGCAGGAAGTGCCAGGAAATTAGCACAGCTGGGAGAGCCCTCAACTGAAGATGGATGGGAGCTGATGTATAGATACTCTGTCCCCTGTCTGTGGGTGGCATAATCCTGAGGCCCACACTGTTTCTCAGGGGTTTCCTTCAGAAGGAAGCTTTAATCTCTATGGGGAAGCTTATTAATAACCCCATTATTGGCTGCCTTCCCTTCCGTGTATCACTTCCCTACTCCATACTGATTTTCTCTGTGCCTCCCAAATGAACCCCTTGCACTTAATCCTTGTCTCAGAGTTTGCTTCTCAGGGGACCCAAACTCAGACATTTTCCAATCAGGCAGTGCCCACAATCCTTGGCACTGCCCCTGTGTAAATCATCAGTGACCTTCATGGGCCCAGGCCTAGGTCATTCCCTGGGTATCATCTGACTCTTTCTGGACAGTTTCTGGCCCTGTTGGTCACTTCCTTGCACTCACTTGGGCTATGAGACCCTGCTTCCTTGTGGGTTTACTTAACTGGCTAATGCTTTCACACACTTTTGCTAGCTTCTTCTCATCTTCCTGCCCTCAGCACTCACTGCCAGGGAGGTCAGCCAAAATGTACAGAAAGGAAACAACACATACTTCAAACAGAATGGTTGTTAATTTTCTCTGATTTATAGGTTGAGGGGAGGAGGTGACTGTTTATCGAGGGCCCGATATGTGCCAGGCACTTTGCATCGTTAACTTGTTTGATCCTGAGGAACAGCTTATAAATAAAGGTGCTATTTATCACCATATGCAGAAGAGGAAAAAGAAGTGCAGATATGTGGAATGACCTGGTCAAGGGCACCCAAGAATGACTCTGGGATTTGAACCCCGGATGTCCACTCCTTCCCCTTTACAGAGAGAGCTACAGTCCCAGACAGCTATGCATAAAGAAGACCCTGATTTCTTTCTATCTTCCCACCCCCCTTCCTTATCTGATGGATGCCTTGTTCCCTCCAGCCTAGTGCCCTGAGCCCTTGATTTGGCTGAGCTGTGGAATAAATAAACCCCAGAGAAAAAACGGATGATTAAATCATCAATAGTGTGAAACCCCAGCTACTCTCAGGTGGCCCTCGCCCCTACCTGCCTGGAGTGTTCAGCCTCCACTGGGAAGAACAAGGCTGACTTCAGAAATTTCTTTTTAGAACTGTGTTCAAAGGATAATCAGCCCCCATCCAGGCCATTTGCTAGAACAGGGCTGAGTAATCTAGCAGGCTGCTCCAGATGGTCCCTGTGATTTGGTTCTAGTTCAGCCATTGAGACTGATAATGGGGCTTCCTGGAAGTGACAATCCTATGTCCCCACTTTCACCTCTCTGAAACATATACTTCGGCCTCATGAGGGAGCACAAGATACTGAGTACAAAACAGAAGTCCCTTTGTGCCATGTAAAGAGAACTGAAACTTCTGGCCTGTCACTCCATTTCCTGGGGCTGTGGACCATAGGGGCAGCTTTATCCTGGAAAAGGTCTCCGATCATGCCTTTTGAGCCTCTCTGGAGGTAGACCTGAGTCCTTACAGCTCCTGATGCAGGACCTGGTCCAGACAGGCTATTAGTCATATTTGCATAAGCGAGGAATGTCTTGCTGGTTCCTCTCATTGCTGCTGATGTTGGGGGTGCTGGAAGAAGGCAAACACAGTGCCAGGGTGTTAGCTGCAATGCCCAGGGCACCGGGGACCTAGGTTTCATAGAGAAGGCAGGGTTGGATTGTGCCTGCCTCTCCTGCACCCCATGTGTGGCTCCTTATGGCACAGCTGGCCCTAGACCCTGAGTGGTGCCTATCACTCCACGAACAGTGGAATGGGATGGTGGTGAATACAGAGCCATGTGCTCCCATATCGATCCCATGTCTTATTCTTTGTTCATGGGAGACAGAGGACAGAAGGCAAGGCTTTCAACAACATAAAGCCTTTTGAGAAAGAAGGTAGAGCCCCTGATTTACATGACAGTGAGAAGAGTGGGGAGTGAGAGGGAAAAAGAGCAAGATGATAGCAGGTGGAGAAGCTGCCAGCAGGTGCAGGGAGCACCTGCTTCACTTCCTGCCTGTGTCCAGGGTGGCCAGCTACTGACTGTCCACAAGGGGACATTTTAAATTTACAGATTTTACACTTCAGGGTTTTGCAGTAAAGAAGCAGCCATGCATTTTAGCAGGAAACGAGAAAGAGGCAAAAAGCCCAGGCAGTAAAATATTGATTGTGTCGCCTGTTAAATTCGTTCTAGGGCTTTGGTAAGCATATCCTTGGAGTTGTAGCTGTCTCCTGGCCTTTGGGAAAGATAAGCTGTATGATCGCAGCTCTTTTCTAGCTATGGAGGCAGCCTGTTGTGTGCTCAGGCTTAGACCTGCTGAGGGAGATGAGTGCCAGTCCTGGCACTGCCAGATCCCATTTTAATCTGGGTCTTGGTCTTGAGTTAAAGCTACTGGGCTGGCTGTGAGTCCAAATGTTGACTCCTGCAAGCCCCTAGGGCAGCCTCAGCTGAACTTTGGAACTGAAGGTTCCTGGCCTTGCAGGCCAGGCCAAGTGAGTTTTTGTCTTTGTTCACTTAATGTTCATGTTCTGGTTCATGTAGAGGTGTGTGAGGGGTCTGAAGCCAAAGCTTTTTCCCACCCATGATTTGTTTGCTTTCTATCCATTTGTCCACCAGACTCCTATCCTGACATCTACCTATCTCTCAATATATGTCCCCAGAGGGTCACAAGGAGCTCTCAATCTACAGGTGGAGATAGCTCAGTCAGTATTCACATTGAAGTGAGAACAGACTACTCTTTCCTCCTTTAGCATATGTGAATCACCAATCATAGTCACACAATATGTGGTTAAACGGAGGTTTGTGCAGACGGAGACATAGAAAATAGAGGATATGGTTTTGTCTGCAGAGAGCAGGGAATGCTTCCTGGTGGGGGAGTCCTGCATAGTCCCAGATCACGAAGTCCAGATGGGAAAGAGAAAAGGAAGAAGGGCACTCCAGGTGGGAGAAATAGATGGGCAAAGTTGTGGTGTCTGGAGACTGCCAGAGGCATTCAGACAATGGGGTGAGGTTTGGAATTATTGGATCAGAAGGCTTCACATGGAAGAGTTGGTGGTGACCAGATTAGGAAGGGCTTTGAAACTGCTGTGAGGAGTTGAGGCTTATTCTGCAGGTGATTTGGAGAGAGGAGAAAGGCATCAATGAAAGGGACATTGTGCAGGGAATGCTAAAATCTGACCCATGGGTCAGTTTTTGAGGAGGAATTAGAGGGGGGCCAGGCTAGAGGTCAGTAGGTCAGTGAGGAGGTCGGTACATGGTCCACGGCCCTTTTTCAATACTGTGTTGGCCACTATTCTGATGAACCTGAGATCTGGGGAACAATTTCGTGTTGATTTTCAGTGCTCTCCAGCAGCAAGGTAAACTTTCATTTCCTAGGTGTGATGATAAGTTGTATGTCAATTTGGCTGGGCCTTAGTACTTAAGTATGTGGGCAAGCATTATTCTGCATATTTCTGTGGGGGCGTTTTGAGATGAGATCAACATTTAAATAGGTTGGGAGACACAATTCAACCCATTACAGGCTGTAACCACTATCACTGAGTCAAAGAGGCAGGGTGGGGTAGTGGTGTGTTAGGAGCGTTCTATGAGGACTGTGGTGGGTGAGCTGAGCCAGGTCCCTTGTTCCTCTATGCTTCTCATTGTGAGAAGTTATGCTCAGGTCGAATCTTATTAATTTTATACATTCATTCAACATGCACAATAATACTCAATTGTTTACCCATTCAGTTAATCATTTCCACTCCATTTCACTTATTCACACATTTATGGACTTCATTCATTCATTCAAGCACTGCAATAATATTCAGTCATTCACTCCTTTCCTTCATCATTCAAATATCATCACTCATTCCATTATTCATTTATTCAGTCAGTCCCCTATCAAAGGTAGTAGAGCCCCATCCTGCCCCATCACTGTGCCAGGAGCTGAGGTCAGATTTTAAAAACACTCATGTCCTTCCCTCAAGGCACTCCCCATGACTCCAAAGGTGGGGGCGGGGTTCCTACTGTCTTTTGACAACTAACTCTTGAGATATCTCTGAGTCTTCAGAGTGGTGTAGTTTTTCAAGACTGAATGAAAATAATGGTTTAGTGATGAATGGATCTACAGATGTATACTTGGTTTCTTGGCCACTTGTGTTCAGAAGTATGGGGGTGTCACAACTGGCAAAGATAGAGAGATGTGTCCTACTTTCTATCACAGATCCCTGGGTTGCACTATTTTGAAAGCAGACCCCTGTCTGCCATTTCCCTAACCATCCATACCTCTCTGAGCAAGAGGAGAGTCTTGGCGCTCACACTGATCAGCTATGCATGAAGTGTGTGTCCCTTCTGCCTACCCTCTACTTTTGTCCAGGTCCTAAGTCTTGCTCTGAGGATTCAGGCCCAGTGATATTGTTTCCCGATGCTTGGCTGAGCCTTGAGCTGGTATTTGAATGGTGCCCATTTTGATCTGGAGTTCATTGGAGGTCTGGGAGTGTCCTCAGTTATCCCTGGAGGAAAGAGAGT
>NW_006438113.1:1183426-1215583 GCF_000325575.1 Pteropus alecto
AGGCAAGAAAGCATCATTAGCAAACTTTGTTTCCAGGCTACCCAACCACATCCCCATGAAGTCTACCAAAGCTCTCTTGTTGGGGCGGACAATGGGAACCAAAGATGTCCCATGAAGAAGGCAGTGGCTCCTATCTGATCGGTAGCCACTCTCCCATGACATGGAGGATGTCTTCACCCTGATTTGATGTGTAAGGGGAGTAAATACTGGAATTTTTTTTTTTGCTGCATGGATCTAAATGAATTGGTCTCACCCTAAAGATCAGTCTGAGGAGAGAAGGGCTGCATTATAAATACATGTATTAGCCTGCTTAGATATTTACAGAATCTATTTGCTAATCATTTTATTCAGAACTTATTTAACTTACTGAAATATCTGGGGGTGTTAATGTCTCCTCTTAAATTCCTTTAACAAGTGAAGATTTTTCCATTACTGATAAATTACCAACAGGAAATACGAATGGAGCTATTGTTCTCTATTCTTTTTTCTCAGGACTCACAAAGCCACATCTAGATAAGAAGGAGAAAGTCTATCAGTTAGCACGATGTTTCCAAATATTATGGCTTTAGCATTGGGTAGATAATAAAATAGAATTAAAAAGAATTTTTAGCTCAATGGCATGCTGTAGAGGAGACCCAGTGGGCACTATATAGGAATCTGTACCTTTGGTAGGCTGCAGTAATGTGGGTGAACTGAGGGCAAATGGGTCACTTGTTTTCCTGTGCTAGCTAAGGGATTAACATATTTCAAGGTCTGAGACCATGAAAAAGTATGGGGTAGGTTGATGAAAATACGTGAACAAAAATACACATTAGAAAGGTAAGAGAAGTTCTGGCCGAGATGGCAGAGTAGACAAATGCTGTGCTTGCCTTCATTAATGACCACATCAAAATCATAACCAAAGTACAGAACAACCATTATTGAGAGCTGCCTGAAGTCTAGCTGAACAGAAGTAAGTCCTACAGTGAAGAACATATAGAAGAAGCCACACTGAAACTGGTAGGAGGGACAAAGATGTGAAATTGACCTGTCCCACACCCATGTGTGGTGGTTGAGAATTGGGAGGGATATCTCGGCTGCGGAGGTCACCCCAGAGGAGCGAGGGGTCCCAGCCCCACACTGGCCTACCAGCCCAGGGCACCAGTGCTGGGAAAAGAAGTCCCCAAAACTTCTGGCTGTGAAAACCAGCAGAGATTGTGACTGAGTGAGATGGAGTTCTAGGAGTTCCTCTTAGAGGGCTCGCACATGGTCTTACTTGCTGACAAGCTCACTCACTCTGAGCTTCAGAATTGAGGTGGCCACTTGAAAAGTGCCAGGGATATACAGGGAGATATTGTCTGGCTCCAGGGTGAGGGCTGGAGGGGTAGCTTTCTCCCAGACAGAAGTACTGGCACAAGGTATTTTTCCTTCATTGAGTCCTCTCTTTGTCCCAATATACAGACTCAAGTGGGCATCATATCTGAGTTTTCATCAACCTGGCTAACACCATTTGTCCTGCCCTGTGATACCCCAGTTTGGGGTACCAGAAGAAGAGAGAGAGCAGGAAATTGAAAATTTATTTGAAGAAATAAATTATGGCCTATCTTGGCTCATGCTGCAGATTTTCCTAAAATCTCTTGAAGGCTCACAAATCCTAAACAAGTATCATCTGACCTCAGTGTGCTTTGTACTTCTTGCTGAGCATCCCCAGGCCTGGCACTAGCAGCAGCCAGCCTCAGTTTGCAGCTTAGCTTCTTACAGGCACCTCAAAGCTAGCACGGGCAGAAGACATCTGAAGATCACTTTGTGGCTCATGCCAGGTGGCCCCAGGCAGGGCACAGGCAGTGGTTAAACTTATCTTGTGGCAGGGCCCCTCCCTTGTGGCCCCAGGTTGGCCCACCCAATGGCCAGTTCATACCAAGTTGGAGCATCATCCAGCTACTTTCACAAATGACACACCAAAAAGGAAGACTTGGAAGTCGCTAGAGCCCTGCTAAAGTGTATCCTGCTCTGTAGAGTCAGCCCCCAATTGTAGTCATGGCCATTTTTCACAATCAATCAGCCTAAGGATCAATCCTTCCCCTTGACATACAAACAAGAACCAAAGCTCAACTACAACAGGAGGGCACACACAACCCACACAAGGGACACACACCTGGAGCACCCAGCTCAGGTGACCAGGGAGACTATGTCACTGGGCTCCATAGGACACCTACTACATAAGGCCACTCTGCTAAGACTAGGAGATGTAGCAGCTGTACCTAATACATAGAAACAAACAGAGAGGTAGCCAAAATGGGGAGACAAAGAAACATGTGTCCAATGAAAAACAGAACAAAGCTCCAGAAAAAGAACTAGACAAAATAGAGACAAGCAATTTACCAGATGCAGAGTTCAAAACACTGGTCATGAAGATGCTCAATGATCTCAGTGAAAACTTCAGCAAAGAGATAGGAAACAGAAGAATGGAGATAGAAAACATAAAAAAGAACCAGTCAGAAATGAATAATGTGATAACTGAAATAAAGAATACATTAGGAGAAATCAACACTAGATTAGATGAAGCAGAGAATCGAATCAGCAATTTTGAAGATAAAGTAGCAGAAAACACCCAATCAGAACAGCAAAAAGAAAAAGAATTAAAAAAAAAAAAAGAAAAAAGAAAAGAAACAACATGAGGATAATTTAAAAGGCCTCTGGGAAAACATCAAACATACCAACATTAGTATTATAGGGATATCAGAAGGAGAAGAGAGAGAGCATCATAATTAAAATGCCAAAGGTTAAATACAAAGAGAGAATATTAAAAGCAGCAAGAAAAAAGCAGTTGTTATTTACAAGGGAACTCCCATAAGACTGTCAGCTGATTTCTTAACAGAAACTTTGCAGGCCAGAAGGGACTGGCACGAAATATTCAAAGTGATGAAAAGCAAGGACCTAAAACTAAGATAACTCTACCCAGCAAAGCTATCATTTAGAATCAAAGGATAAAGAGCTTCCCAGACAAGAAAAAGCTAAAGGAGTTTATCACCACCAAACCAGTATTACAAGAAATGTTAAAGAGACTTTTTTAAGAGGAAGAAAAAATAAAAAATATGAATAATAAAATGGCAATAACTACATATCTATTAACAAATACTTCAAATGTAAATGTATTAAATGCTGAAGGTGGCTGAATAGATAAGAAAACAAAACCTTTCCATATGCTGCCTATAACAGACTCTCAGATCAAAAGACAGACAGACTAAAAGAAAAGGGACGGAAAAGATGTTTTATGAAAATGAAAAAAAAAAGTTGAGATAGCAGTACTTATACCAGATGAAGTAGACTTTAAAACAAAGGCTGTAACGAGAGACAAAGAAGGAGCCAAGAGTCTCACCTCTGGGTATTTATCCAAAGAAACCCAAAACACTACTTGGAAGAGACATGTGCATTCATGTGTTCATTTCAGCATTATTTACAATAGCCAAGATATGGAGGCTACTTGGGTGTCCATCAGTGGATGAATGGATAAAGAAGAGGTGGTACATATATACAGTGGAATATTACTCACCCATAAAAAGAACGAAATCTTGCCATGTGCAACAACATGGATGGGCCTAGAGGGTATTGTGCTGAGTAGAGTAAGTCAGAGAGAGAAAGACAAATGCCATATGATTTTCCTTACAGGTGGAATCTAAAGAACAAATAAACAAAACAACAGAAAAATGCTCATAGATACAGAGAACATTTTGATGGTTGCTGGATTGGGGAAGTGACAGAGAGGAATGAAGTGGGAGGGAATTAAGAGGTACAAATTGGTAATTACAAAATAATTATGTGGATGTAGAGTATAGCATAAGGAATATAGTCAATAATACTGTAATAACTGTATGGAGTCAGATGGGTACTGGATTTATTGGGGTGATTACTTTGTAAGTTATATAAATGTCTAATCACTGTGTTGTACACTTGAAACTAATATAATATTGTATATCAACTATAATTGAAAAAAATAAAAATTAAAAAAATAAAAAAGTAAGAAAGTTACTATGCTGATCAGATCTGAGCTGCTTTGTTTTAGGTAAGGCTCCTAATGTTGGCATGTGGACTCAGCTTAAGAACTTATTTATGTTTGTCATCCTAAGTGATGTGTTTTATCTTATTTCTAATTACTGTTATTTCCAACTGCTTCTGGTTTTATTTTTTGATAGTAATTTAGACTTCCATAGGTGATTATTTTCCATAGTAATTTGCAATGAATACATTTTACTTTACTTCTATACAGTTGTCTTTAATTATCTGTGCTGTTTTAAAACCTATCTCTACTTCCTAAAACATGCCTGCATTTCTTTACTTAATAGAATTAAGTAAAGAGAGAGAGTGTAACTATTGATTCCTCTGGATAGGATGAGGAAATACCTGTTACTGTGTGAGGAAAAAAAAAAAACTATTGCCCTGAAAAATGGCCAGCCGATGTCTCGCCCATGAGTCTTAGCAACGTAGATGTTACAAATTGCAGAAGTTTCTCCTGGCATTTGGTCCTTAGTTAGTGATAAATCTTAGTTTGCTATTTTCATCTTGGTCTGAGTCTTCATAGATTTTCTGGAGGAAAGTTGGCTGAGGTATGGATTGTTGCCAGATACCGTCTTAAACTTGAAAGTCTAAAATATAAAATCTTGTTAATCCCCTGAATAAAACCCTTTCATGGTTCCCCACTGCCTAGAATAATGTCCTGTTCTTTTAGTCCCCATAGGGTCTCCATAGAGCTGCCAACCCTTCCTCCATCGCCCTCCATTCCTCTCACCTTCCATTCTCTGCCAGCGACACCAAATGACCCCTGATCCATTTCTCCTCACTGCTCTCTCTCCTCTCTTGGCCTCTGCAGGTCCCTCTGCTTTCTACTCCCTCTTTGCCTCACTATTCTTTCCCATCCTTCAGCATTCACTCCAGTGCTGTCTCCTCCAGGAAGCCATCTCGTGCACCAGCCCCAGTGACTGGGGAGGCTCCTTCCATGGCAATCTGGGTTCCCCTCTTTACCACTGGCTACCATCCTACATTAACATTATGTCTCCTCTCTCTAAGGAGACCATGAATTCCTCAAGGGCAGGGTCCTTGTCTCACCTCCCCACCTCCCTCAGCACACATGTAGCATAGAACCCAGCACATATTAAGTGCTTGGAAAATGTTTGTTGTAACCTGTAAAAAGAAAGATCTCAATCTTTGTTTAGTCAAAAAGAAGGTGTATGAGTTTCATAGAATGAGAGTAAAACTAGAATAAGTAAATGGCTTGAATTTGAAGAAATTTTTAGCGGCTGTTGTCAGAGTTACCATATGCTGAGCATCTCACACACTGTCACAATACACTTAAGAGTGTATTATGGACTCCACTTTATGCATGAGGGACCTGAGACTCAGAGAGATTAAGTCACTGAGTTTGCATAGCATGGCACAGCATGGTTGACAGAGCCAGGACCCAAGTCCATGTGCCACCAGCTGCTGCACTTGAACTCTGCATTTATACCAGGCAGGTGTTCTGAGCAGAACCAGGGCTCTGCTCACTGTTTCCAGGACAATTGGCCAGTTTTCTCTGAGCTTACTCCGAGAAGGCTACGCATGGGCTGACAGTGCCGGTGTATGCCTGTTGGGGAGACATTCTGTTTATTCCTAAGCAGTTCTTCTTGTAGGACTGTCAAAATTAGGCCAAGATATTAAAAACATTTGCACAAGTTAGCTCAATACATGAAGTGGATAAGCCGAGGGCCCCACACTCAGAGGTCACCTTGAATTTTCAAATGCAGCACCTGCAACGTGCCAGCTTAGAATTGTGGGGGACGAGGTGCAGAAATTGTTTCCGGGGGTTGGAGGGCCCCAGGCTGATGCCTTCTGGATGGCTATAGGAGAAGAGGGAGGGTCATGCAGTGGCTGTTAATCTTTCCCAAACTTGTCCCTCTTCATTGCGTTCCCTATATTAGTCCCAGAACTTCTCCAAGGAAAAAATGCAATCTAATCAATACCGTTAATCTCTATATTAGCAGGACCTAGTTCAGAGCCTGGCACAGTCAATAAATGTTTGATGAGAGGCAACTTAATGAGCTAACAAGTGGGGGTCACGTCACCAGAGTTGCTTTCTTTCATTGCTGTTCCAGGTTCTGAGAAGGCTGGTGAATACTTCTCCATGCCCACTGTAGAGAGAAGGGAGCTTGAGCAACTTCTAAGATTTCCTTCACCCTGTTCTGGTCCAGACACCAATAGGGGTGAGGGTTCCTGGGGAGGGGCTTCTGGGGGCCTGTGGAAAGAGGTAGGATGTGTATCAGAAAAAGGGCTCTGGAGCCTCTGCCAATCCCAGCCTAGCTAGTACAGAGTTTGAAGCAATTATGTTGATTTGAGCATAAGACCCTAAGTGCTACACCAGGAGGAAATCACTTCCCTGTGAAAGGTTTGGTTCTAAAAGGAGACTCTCTGGTAGAGGTAGGGCTGGGTGAAGAGTGTGAATTAAGCAACCCAATTCCACTCCTGTTGGGGGCTCATGCTTTGGTTTCCACTGGTCCCCAGGATGCTGGCAATGACCCCCACCCCTCAACTCCGCCATGCTCTCTTCCAAGCCTGGGTGCCTGGTACTGCTCTGGTTACCCCAGCCAAGAGGAATTGAACTTTCACAAACTTTTCTGAACTCTGAAGGGAAATAATAGGGAGGCAAGCATGGAGTTCGTGAAGCATAAATAGAAATGCTGGCGCTCCCGGAGCTTATTCCACATACCTCTGTGAGATAGTCTCTTGTGCTCCAAAGCTGAGAGCTGACATGACCACAACAGCTCCTCACCCAGATTCCTTACTTTTCTCTACAAGTTCATCACCCTTGGCAGGTACTGTATTAGGATCTACAGTGACCCAGGAGTTTTATCCTGGGCATCCCTATCTCTCTATGGTTGTGAGCAAGTGGCCCATCTTCCTTTACACACCAACACCCACTTGGGGCTTTCTGAGTTTGTCTTCTGCACCAGCAACAACTTTGTCTCTCCATCAGACCTCAGTTGAGGGATAGAGGAGTGCTCTGGCCAATAGGAAATGAAGATGTTGCTGGACTTGCTTGCCTCATAACTTTCTGGGCATTTTCCTCACTGAAAATGAGATTCAGTATTGTCTTATAGAAGAAGCTTCTTGGCTGTTTGGGATGTTTGTCCAGGAGGGAAGTGTTCTCAGGGGCCTGGCTATGTGGTCTGGAACAACTGCCAACCCCCGAAAGCAGAGGCCTACTTAGAAGTCTGCTCACATCTGGGGAGAATGCACTCATCAGCTGGCAGCCGTCACCGTGTCTGCAGTGGCAGGCATGGCTGCAAACCTGGCCTGGGTGAGTGGAGCTCCCTCCCGTCTATTGCTCTCACTAAGGACCCCAAGTACATAAACACGCCCATGCGCTAGCCTTGTGCCCTTTCCCCTTTTCCTCCACTACCGAACCTTCCCCTGCTGTCCCAAACATACTCCCCAGCCCTATGGATTCCCTGGGAAATTGTCAGATCAAATCAAGCCAGAGGCAGAGGGGTGTAGACCAGATCGGAGTTTCTGACTGTGGCCACAGGAACCAGGACTCACCACACCTGGGGAGGGTGTGTGTGGTTACAGAAAGGTGAGACTGTGAAAAGGAGTTTTCCCTCAATTCCTGAAACCATGTTCGCAGCATGCTGCCTTTTGGCTATGAGGTCACTGGATCAGAAATTAATACCTATAGAGGGGTGACATATTTCACTGTCAGTTGATTTGGATTGGGGTTAGGCTAACTGCCTTCTTAGAAATGGTGGTATCCTTGGGTGACACCATCCTAGGAGGTTGCCTCTCCCTAGATGTTCATCACAGAGCATGTTTTAGTTAAGGTGGAGTGTGTGACAGTATTAGAAGGCACTGTTGCAATTAGGAACCTCCTTTACTTTATGGGAACTGCTAGCTTCTTTAGGCAGGAGCCCAAACTGGAAACATTTGCCTCAATCTATTGACCAGTGAAATAAGCCTCCTAAATTAAAATATGGTATGTGCTTTATGATTGGGAATCAATTGGAATTCTTGCCAACAATATGCGTAGTCTCCCCTGGGGGTAAGGGGGATGTACAGAATGGTGATTTGAGTGCCTAAGCTCAAGGTTTTCTTTCTTCCTGCTGGTTTGTGAACCCTCAACCTGTGTGTCATTTCAGATCTGTATCTTCATTAAGATTCATCCTCTCTTCTTCTGACTTCATACAACTTATAGTCAACATGTGAAGCAACATGGTACCATGGAAATGGACTTGCTTTGACTTCAGCATCCACTAGACCTGGGTCAAATCTTACCTTTTCCACTAAGACATCATGTGACCTTGGGCAAATTACTTTCCCACTCAGAGCCTCAGTTTCCTTATCTGTGAATGGTGACCTTATTTCACACCTTACAAGTTTACTGAAGAAAGCTAGTGAAATAGTGAATAGGAAGTGTCTAACACAGTGCCTGGTGCATAACAGCGCTCAAAAGTTAGTGCTTCTTACCCCTCTTCTTTTTTGCTGCTTAAGCCTGCTTCCCTGGATTTAGAGCCTGGCATTGCTCAAGTGATGTGTCCCGAGGCAGTTCTCAGGTGAGGCCCTTCAGGGTGTGAAGGAAGCGGAACAGAGCAGGGGAAGAAACTTAGCAAAGCTGGAAGTTCCTGGAGAAGTAGTTGTACCACATAGTTATCCCAATTTGAGGCAGAAAGCTGGACTTTTGTGTCCCTTTGCAGTTATTCACTCCAGCAGGCCAACCCCAGAGGGATGAGGTAACCTTCTAAGCATTTCTGGGTAAGGCAGAGCCTGAAGCACAGCAGCTGGTAGAGGGATTTGGGCAGGGAACCAACAGCATCTACAAATTCCCCTTGCCTATTTTGAAACATCTTATCCCAAGAGTTTTTGTATTGGCTATAAATATAGTATGTTTGAGAAAATTTTAACTACATTCCTAAATACCTGATACTTAATGGTTATCTGGGACATGAGGAACATGAATCAATTTTTCCTGTGTTTTGGGGTACAATGTGCTTGCCCTGTCTCTAGGTGCTAAGCTCCATCTCAATACGCCGGACTAGCCATGGGCAAGCCAACCTGCCAGACAGCTCTAAGGCACCGGAGATAGTTTCTGCTGCTGATTTGGGATCAGTTCCAATTTTAAAAGCTCTCCAGGTTTAATTGGCCAACCCTCCAGCATGTGTCCTGAGAGCAGTGTCTCTGTGCTGCTGGAATGGCCTTTAATCAGCATTTGCTAAGGTTTATTAACACCTTATCAAGGCTTGGGATGACTCAGTGTACACTCCCTTATCAGCAGCATTATCTCACTCTGGGAAATCTGGAAACATTAGACTAGGAGCCGTCCTGCATGCCTCATTAGCTGTTCAAAGTGTGCATGGTTTGAAGACCATCGGGGGGAATCCATAAGCTCCACGTGATATTAAAGGAGGGGTGATTGATAGGTTAGTCCTATTCAGAGGCTCTGCAGTACCAGAGGCATCTGGGCAGGAGTGACAATGGTCCATGGAAAGCCCCAGGCTCTGCCCACCTATGGGGCACTTGTGCCCAGGGGCGGCCCCTGACGGGGTCTGGGCCGTGGCTCAGGGTGTTTGCTATCTGAGTCCAGGTGCCACTCTGTAGTAATGCCAAGGCACATTTCCTTAAAGGGGAGGAGGTGGCCCAGTGGCAGGAAGGAGAACGCAGAGCCTCCTGAATTAAGCAAACTTGGGTTTGACCTCAGCTCTGCCACTTAGAAGTTGTGTGAACTTGACTGTCTCCTCATTTGGAAAATGGGGATTAATTCCCCTCTTTCAAGGATAGTAATTGTAACCTGCCCTGACACAGAGCCTATTGGAAAGTTTCAGACACATATTAGCTGCTCGGTTATTAGTAACCGATTTTATTATTACTTTTGGATTTTAATTCTCAGCTTGAGTTTGAGCTTGTGGGGTGTGTGGTCCCTTTGGGCATGTCTTTGGATCAGATTCACCCAATGGAGGAGCATCTCTGAATTCCTCTCTCCAGAAAGGGCTGTGAGGCTGAGGGGAATGATGAATAACTTTTCTTTTGAATCTTACCTTCAGTCAACTTAGCCTCCTGCTGTGTGTGGGAAATTGCACCATCTTAATATTTCGCTCCCCCCTACCTTTAATCTGTCTTTTCAGAATGTTCTGTCAATTAGAAAATGCTTGTCAGCTAAGTGACTATTCGAGAAAACAACCTACATGACTTCTCTAGCTCTTGAAGAATTTAAAATAATGGAAGGGGATTAACTTGCAGGAGAAGGCATTGTTAGGAAGGAAGGCTGCTATTCAGAACTACCTCCTTGTCTTTATGGTTTCATTAATAACACCTTTCATTCTATAGCTCCTCACATCTAGAGGGATCTTGAGTGATTAACAGATGCTGTGAATAGGAATTACTTCATCTTCTGCTGAAATATCGCTTCTCCCAGAGGTGCAAGCAGTTGATTTTCGACATTCTTGTCATGTCAGAGGAGGGCTGAGGCTGCCTCATGGTCACTCTTGCCTCAACAGATTAGGAGAACATAAATAATCACCATATGAGTCAATTCAGTTTTGTAGCAGTCCCTGAGCCCCCACATGGGATCCGGCTCTGTGCCAACTGCTGGGGAGGGAGGGATCGGATAGTCACTACGCAAAGGAATCTTGCTACTAGGAAGATAGTTGGATAGGTTAAGGGCCTTGTGGCCAGAGAGCAGGGAAGTGCATGCCACAGAGTAATGCAGGTGGTCATTAGCTTGTACAGGACTCAGCTCTTCCGGGACTAAGAATAGAACGATGAAGTCAGGGATAGAGAAGCCGGTGAAAGGCACAAGCTGGCCTGCTGTTTGAGTGAGATCCCATAGTGCTTGAGGAGAGAAACTCATATTCGAGCAGTCATCAGAATCCTGTGGAAGGCTTGATACAACATGGGTTGTGAGCCCTGCCCCTGGAGTTTCTGATTCAGTAGGTCTAGGATGGGGCCGAGAATGTGCATTTCTAACAAGTTTCCAGGTGCTGCTGCTGCTGCTGATGCTGGGCCAAGTAGCACATCTTTATAAACACTGTGCTGGAGTCTTTAATGCAGGGATTGCAATCTAAGCCACCACAGAGGCCAGCAAGGGAGCTGGGTGAGGGTTCTGATGGAGTTCGTGGCTGACTGGGAAGTATGCATCTCATGAGAAGAGAACAGCTGCTACCAAGCCACAGCCTCTTGTTATCATGTGAAAATGTGGGATGAGTGTTACTAGATCTTTCATTTGGTCCAGAAAGACTGGGAATCTCAAATTTTGTTTTGTTTTGTTTTTGTTTTTGCATAAAATGTCCTTATTTTTACAGTGCCACATGGGTCTGAGAAAACATATCTACAGCCTTCATGTAGCCAATGAGTTTTTAGTTTGTGACTTTTCTTTTAAGGATTGAATAGGGGGTTCTGGTGGAATAAGTAAATGCTGTCCTTGCCTCCTCTCATGACTATATCGAAATTGTAGCTGAACTGCAGAGGAGCCATCACTGGAGGTCGCCTGGGGTCTCGCTGAACAGAAGTCCTACAACTGGGGACATACAGAGGAAGCCACCTTCAGACTGGTAGAAGGGGCTGGTCCCCTTACATACCTGTGGAATGGGCTGATCCCCATACACACCTGTAGTGGTTGAGAATCAGGAGGGACATCTTGGCTTTGGAGGTCTTCCTGGAGGAACGAGGGATACTGGCCCTGTGCTGGGATCCTCAGCCTGGGATTCTGGAGCTGGGGAGCGAGGTCTCCGTAGCTTCTGGCTGTTGAAGGCAGCAGAGATTGTGGCTGAGTAAAATGGAGGGTGACTGGAGTCCTAGGATTTCCTCTTAAGGGGCCCGCATTTGGACTTACTCACTGATTGACTCACTTGCTTTGAGCTCCAGTGCTGAGGCAGCTGCTTGAAAGGCACCAAGGACATATGGGGAAGAACTGAATTGTCTGGCTTCAGGGTGACGGCTGGAGGGTTAGCTTTCTCTCAGCCAAAAGTGCTGGCAGAAGATGTTGTTCCTTTGTCGAGCCCTCCCCTGTCCCACTGTGCAGACACAGGCAGGTATCATATCTCATCTCAGTCTCCATCAACCTGGCTAACACCATTTGTCCTGCCCTGTGATACCCCAGTTTGGGGTACCAGAAGAAGAGAGAGAGCAGGAAATTGAAAATTTATTTGAAGAAATAAATTACTTCTCTAACTTGGTGAAGGAAGTAAACATACAAGCCCAGAAAGTGTGGAGTGTCCCAAAAAGATGAACTGAAAGAGGCCCACACCAAGACACGTCATCATTAAAATGCCAGAAGTTAAAAGCAGCAAGAAAACATCTAGTTACCTACAAGGGAGCTCCCATAAGACTGTCAGTTGATTTCTAACAGAAACTTTGCAGGTCAGAAGGGATTGACATGAAATATTCAAAGCAATGAAAAACAAGGAGCTAAAACGAAGATGCTCTACCCAGCAAAGGTATTATTTAGAATTGAAGGATAGATAAAGAGCTTCCAAGCAAGAAAAATCTAAAGGGGCTCATCACCACCAAACGAGTATTACAAGAAATGTTAAAGGGACTATAAGAAGAAAAAAAAAGATAAAATGTATGAATAATAAAATGGCAATAACTACATATCTATCAACAAATACTTCAAATGTATTTGGATCAAATGCTCCAATACAAAGTTAGGGTGCATAAATGGATAAGAAAACAAGACCCTTACATATGCTGCCTGCAAGAGATTCACTTTAGATCAAAAGACACACAGAAACTGAAAGTAAAGGGGTGGAAAAAATGTTTCATATATAAATGGAAACAAACAAACAAAAATAGTTTGTGTAGCAATACTAATACTAGACAAAATAGACTTTAAAAGAAAGTCTATAACAAGAGACAAAGAAATACCTAGTAATTCGACTTCTGGGTATTTATCCAAAGAAACCCAAAACACTACTTGGAAGGGACATATACTTTCCATATGTTCATTTCAGCATTATTTACAATAGCCAGGGTATGGAGGTAACTTGGATCAGTGGATGAATGGACATCCAAGAAGAGCTGGTACATATGTACAATAGAATATTACTCAACCATAAAAAAGAATGAAATCTTGCTATATGTAACAAGATGGATGGACCTAGAGGATATTGTGCTGATTAGAGTAGGTCAGATAGAGGCAGACAAATGCCATATGATTCCCTTATAGCTAGCATCTAAAGAACTAAATAAACACAAACAAACAAAACAGAAACAAACTCATAGATACGGAGAACATTTTGATGGTTGCCAGGTGGGAGGTAAAACTGGGTAAGGGATAAAAAAGTACAAAGTAGTACTTACAAAATAGTCATGGGGATGTAAAATATAGCATAAGGAATATAGTCAATATTGTAATAACTATGTACGGTATCAGATGTGTACTAGATTTATTGAGGTAATCACTTTGTGTGACAGAGGAAGCAGTTTGATATGTATTGCAGCTGGCCTGGCCAATTGAGGTAGGCACTATGGACTCACACAGTTCTGGTGCATCATACCTGCTTTGACAAGATGCTTCTCATCAAGGCCAGCTTCCTGGAGCGGCTGTGCGTTATGGCCATGCTTCTTGGAGTGGAGTCCTTTGTCCCTGTCTTCTCATGATAGGAGCCTGGCAGCATTTCTTCTACTGTGGTCCTGAGAAAGTGTTTGTTCAGACAGGTCCAGGCAGGAGTCTCACATGTACCACTTGCTGTGTGACTTTGGGCAAATTCCTAGAACTTTCTTGAACCTGGTTCCTCAGCTATAAAATGGGGGGAATTATTGGGAGCATTAATGAAATTATTTTTAATATAAATATGTCAGTGATTATTTTCTAAGCTGTATGCTTTTTAGAAGATTATATGTTGTCAAAGGCAGAAAAATATAAATATATAACTAGCCATAAAGAAAAACACCTAAGAAAATTAAAATTACTAAATGTCTTACTACTTAAAATAAACATTAACATTTTGATTTTAACATTCGATATCTATTCTTCTAGATAAGGGCTAACAAATTCTTTTTTAAAGGGCTAGGTAGTAAATATTGTTGATTTGCAGCACATATGGTCTCAGTTGCAACTACCCAGCTGTAACCCTATGGCTTGAAAGTAGCCATAGAAAATTCATAAATGAGTTAGATGTGTTCTAATAAAACTTTATTATAAAAAGAGGCCCACAGGTTGTAGTTTGCTGGTGCTGGGCCATCCTGGTGCCTGCTACTCCCTTCTCCTTCCTCCACCTCCTGAATGTGGATGGCCCACTACCATGTAAGCCAAGGGGTATGAGGCCACTAGAAGGATGGTGAGGGTAGCAGGGGAGATGTGGGGGCCCTGCAGAGTAGGTGGCTGCTTTGACTCTTCCTTCAGGGGCTTTGGAAAGGGTACACTTTGGAGTCCGTTGATCTCCTGGTAGCTGGGATGTAAGAACTCAGCTCACTCATCTTCCAACTGCTAAGACGTGGCTGTACAGAAGACTTTGACATCTGTGAGGGCAGAAGCTGCCAGTGGACATGGCACAGGTTCAAATATCAGCCCATGAAGGACTCCCAGAATCTAAGAGGTTTGCCAGACACGGGGCAGTTCCTTATGACCTGGAAGCTTGGGGTCTTGAGCCTGGACTGGGTTCCATGTTCTCAGAAATGGGTCCTGTTCACCTCAAACTCCTCATGTGCTGAAACAGGAAGGTGGGTGGGTCACCAAGGCTAGGTGCCTACTGTGGTGGAGTGTCCGACACCCAGGGACTTTGGACATTGTTAGGAGACAAGGCTTCAGAGTAGGGCAGATTGGACTACAGTCCTGGTTTGCCCTTTGGTGCATGTGCCCAGTCTGCCTCGCAGGCCTCTCTGAACCTGATCCTGGGGATATGTGACCTTCAAATTTTGAGTATGCATATCAGGTGCTCTGGTTGGCAAGTCCTCTTCTATCTGGTAGAATCGGGAGAGCTTCCACTCTGCCTCTGGTAGCTAGTTTCCCATAAGTGCTGGAATTCAGAACAGCTCCCAGTAGAAATCACTTTTTGCATTTTCCCGGTGGGAAGGTCTAGGGGAGAGGGTCAACTTGAAGTTGAACATATAAACTCTTAGGGAGATAGCTAAAAGAGTCAGATGTCTAATTGTAGCATTGGATTTATTAATTTAGTTACACATCAATATTTAAACTCACATGTTATGGAAAATAGTATGTTAATTTAGAAATACTGCTTTCTTCCTACCCCCCTTGCATTTCATGGAGCAGTTTCACTCCCAGACCTCTTAGGCAGCACTGCTTCTATCATTGTCAGAGCCGCTGTATGCAGCACTAACCTGGTTTTCCAGGACACAAAAATCTCTGTTTCTATCATAGTTGTTTGAGATCCAGCACTTTGTGGATCTGTGTAAAATGCTGTCACTGGAGATTTTATTTCAAGCCACCCGCATTCATTTGCATAACATTAGGAGAGGTTTTGTGTTTTGTGTTTTTTTATTTTTTTGGTCATTTGTTCTGTAGGTTTATTCATACTCTCCACAGTGTAAGTATTCATCGTCTAGCTTTTTATTGCGATTTCTTAAAGGCTTGTTTAGAACAACATCTCAGGCTTGCAATTCTAAGGTCATACTCAGGAATAATTATTAAATAGAGGTTAAATATCTTTGCCTCCTTTTTTAATGATTCCATCAGGCAACCTCTTGTAAGCCCCCAAAACTAGCATTGATTGAGGTCATTTCAGGCTAATGTCTTTTCTCCAAATGGTACTTTGTTGGTTAAAATAAAGTAAATGAGAGAACTGCTCTTTAAAAGGGGAGAATTTGTCAGGAATTTGACTATAAGTTCACTCTATCTTTTTTTGAAGGATGATTTTTGGAGAAAATTACCCTGCCTTTCACTTGGTCATTAAGAATAGCAGTGGCCCTAAAGCTATTTGTTGAATTGAATGAATGAATGCATCTAAGGATTTTATAAATATTTGTGTATGGCACAATGTCTGACACATAGGAGGTGTCAGAAAAGGCCAATTCTTTTCCCACTTGCCTGAGTCTCACTGCCCTCTTCATTTTTCCTGCCTCTTTGTCTAAGAAGTGATCAGCAGGTCACCCTTGCCCACCCTCTCTTACTCGTGATGTTATCAGGTTCCTAAGAATGGGGGCCCCTTGACATTATCCAGTGGGACTGTGGGACTCAGGACCTGGACTGGTCCCTCCTGCTTCCTCTACCTGTCTTCTCTCAGACTATACCTGCCTTCATCATCCATCTATCTACTTTGTCATGATCCTTTTATCAAAGGGCTTTGTACATGCTGTTCCTTCTGCTACACATGATTTCCCCAGCTCCTTCCTTCTCATTAACTCCGACATCCATCTCTGGTGTCTCTTCTTCAGGGAGGTGTCTCTGGCCTTTAGATTGGGTCAGTCTTCCTCTCCTCCTCCCACAGGGCAGGGTACCTTTCCTTCCCAGGTTGTAACTGAACATACATTTGGGTGGTTGTTTGATTGGCACACTTCTCTTCTCCTGGATTATAAGCTCCTCAAGAACAGAGACCTCATCTGCCTTCATAGCTGTGCTCCCTTTGCTCAGTGAGGTGCCAGATACACAGCAGTTCTCAACGCAACATTAGTAGGATGTTTGGCTGAGTGCATGGTACTTGCAGATTAAGAAGTTTGATGGAGGAGGAGGAGTACTATTTGTACAGTCTTGACTTGCTTCCTGGATCTTGAACACCTTTCCACAGGGCTTTGGCAGATGTTGGTTTCTGTCATTTTGCATAAATATGATGGGTTCATTAAATAAAGGCATGTAGATGTCTGGAGCCTTCAACTGTGCTGTGGGTCATGGTCTCCATACAAGGTGTCACTTCTTTCTTTGGAGGGAATGAATTGAACCTTTCGGTATAATAGCTAGTTTTGGTATTACATGGAACCATGGGTAAGGGTTAAGAGTTATCTGAAAAGATTCTTGTACTGGAGGAGCTAAAATTGTATGCTAATGGGGAAGCAATAGTAGTGAAAATTGGGCTTGGACCTGATAATTTCAATATCATCATGCCTAGAATTTGGGGCTGGAGTCACCACAAATCAAGTAGAAAGCCAACCAGAAATGGGTTGATCTCTCCCTTTCTATCTGACTTGTCGTGCACGCAGGTGTTCCATCCAGCCTCTTGTCTCTTCCTTCCTCCTCTCCCAACCCTCTAGTCCAGGGTTCTCATTTATGCACCCTGGTGTTTTCTTCTCTTCCCTCCCTCCTCCCTCTCTTTTCTCCCCTTTCTTCCTCCCTTCCTCCCTCCCTGTCTCCCTCTCTCCATTCCTACTCTGTCTCTCTTCCCCACTACCCTAGCAATTTGACTTACACTTAAATTTTTGTCCTAGGATCTGCTTCTGGGGATACCCAACCTAAGACACTATGGATTCTCCATTCTCAAGAGAAAAACTCCTAGTTATAATTTTTACAGTGCTCATTTATCCATCTATTCATTCAACAAGTATTTGTTGAGCATATACCATATGCCTGGCACTGTGTTAGATGTTGAGCATACAAGTATAAACAAAAGCAGACACAATTCCTCCTCTTGTGGAGTTTACAGACTAGTGAGAAAGACAGACATTAACTAAAAAATTATATCAACAGGAATAGAACTTCAAAATGCATTAAAATACAGAGAAAGAAAGGGATGTGGTTCTATAAGTGAGTAAATCTGAGGAAGCTGACCCAACCTGGAAGGTCAGAGGAGACTGCGCTGATGAAGTAACCTTTGAGCTGAAACGTAATGGCAGTGGGAAACAGTGTGTGCCACAGCCTATGTGTGAGGAACTGAAGGAAAGCCAGGATGCCTGGAACCCAGTGAGAGAGAGTGAGAGTAAACATCAGAAGGTTGATGGAGTGGCAAAGGCCAAACCTGCATGATCTTGTAGACCATATTAAGGGCTCTAATCTTCATTTAAAGAAAAGGAAAGTCATGTGTTGGTTTTAAGCAACATAGTGGCAGTAAGCAGGGTGAGGATCCAAGCCATTTTGTTGGGCATTGAAGGAGAAAGTGAGCCCAGATGCTGGAGAACCTGGTACATCTAGGAGGTCAATATTTTGGTAACACAACAAAGTTCTGATCTACCTCATTCCTGACTTGAATCCTAGAAAACTCTTGGGCAACCACCAGAGAAGTGATCACAGTAAAGATCTTGAAGTCCCAGCCCAAAGGCCTTATCCTTTGAAAAGCTTTCTTTAAGGCCCCTTCTGGCCCACTTTTTCTCCAGCCCAGAATTAGGTGTGCTTTGTGCATGCTCATAACTGTATAAACCTATGAAGGACTCTCATTACTTGACTAGGGGTTCTTCAAGGTCCATGGCCATGCCTTGTTTATCAGAGTGTCCCCAGAGCCCCAGTGACAGTAGCCCTTTGCCTATGTGCTGAATGAATTTCATCTTCTCTGAGTTCTACTGAAGCCCAAAGGCTAGGGCAGTGCTCCAGTTCTGAGGGAAGCACGCAGTGTCCTCTGATGCTTCATGGCATCTGAAATGAGGCTGTCTTTGCACAGCAGATGGGCCCCAAGTCCCAGGGGCTCCTGATTGCTGTGTGATTTGCAATATCTTGGAAGTAACTTCCAAGCCACCATATGCATGGCAACAGCAAAACTACTTTCATAAGCTACAGCCTCTGCTACAAGATCCATTGCGTGGCCTTGGAGAAGCTGTAAGGTGACCCAGGGGCTCTGTCTTCTACATGGGCACAGGATACTGCTGCCTTTAAGATGCTGGGGGACTGATGCAGCCTCATTTTCTTAGACCTGGTTATAGCCCTGAGGCTGTAGACTGTTCCTTAAGAGCACAGGCTTTGGATACTCACTCTGCTTGAACTGCCCTAACAATATATCATGGGCTGGGGGGCTTAAATAATAGAAATTATTTTCTTACAGTTCTGGAGACTGGAAACTCTATATCAGGGTGCAAACATGGTCGGCTTCTGGTGAAAGTTCTCATCCTGGCTTATAGATAACTGCCTTCCCACTGCATGCTCTAATGGGGGAGAAGGAGAGGGAGTGGGAGGGAGATGGGTAGGGGAGAGGTATGTAGTGAGCTCTGGTATTTCTTCTTATAAGTGCTAATTACTTTTCAAAGGCCCCATTTGGGAGTTAGGGGTTTCAATATATGGATTTTGGGGGGATACAGACTTTAAGTCCATTAACAGGAAAATTTCTCCTTTCTTAACTTGAGTTTGGCAACAATAATGGTCTCACTTGTATCATGTTGTCTATTGCCATAATAATGCAATGAAGCAAACCATTTCTAAACTTAGCAGTTTAAAACAACCATGTATTATTTATCATGAATCTACAGGTAAAATGGGTAGTTCTGCTGATCTGGGTCCAGCTTGGCTGATCTTGGGTTGACTCACTCATGTCTGTGGTTAGCTAGTGAGTTGGCTGGTTTAGGCGGCCTTAGCCAGGATGGCTCTTCTCCACATCATCTCTCATCCTTCAGCAGGCTAGCCCAAGCTTGTTCTCAGGAAAGCAGCAGGATTCCAAGAGAACGAGTGGACGTATGCAAGAACTCTTGTGGCTTAGGCTTAGAACTGGCACATCATCATTTCTGTTCGCTTAATTGGCCAAAGAAGTCACAATATCTGCCTAAAGTCAAAGGATGAAATACAGACTCTACCTCTTAATGCCAAGTCTCATGGCCCAGAGATAGGAAGTTGTGGATAAGTAGGGCCATTTTTACAATGAGTCTTTTACACTAACCTTAAAGCCTTGCTCTTAGGTATAAATAAAAATTGTTTGTTATTGTAGCACCTGATAGTGAAAACACATTAAATGATAGCTGCTATTATATTATTATTAGACTGATGACTTTTCATAACTAGATACAGGGTAAGCCACTTTATGCAGCCAGGGACCCAGGGGACAAAAGTGAGAAGTACATCTGGCCTCAGGCTTTGCAGGGTGCACTGCTTCCTCCTTCACACTCATAAGGAGAAAAGCTGTGGAAAGATGGGAGGCCTCACCTAGAAGGGGAGTCAGCAGGATGCTGGTCTTGATCTTCTTTTCAAGTTGGAGAAAGACCAGCCCAAGTTTGAATCTCCAACATCAAGTCATCTTTGATGAGAGATGTGGCTCAGTATATTGTCAAAGTCCAGTTCACATTGTGCTCTGGCACTTGCTGTGGAGAGGGACTCTGACCGCCTTCCTCAGTATTTCTCTGCTTCTCAGGTGCCCACTCTGGTTTTGCCTTGCCTACCAGTCCTCAAATCTCCCTTCTGCTTTCTAGTAGATAGACTAGCCTACTCTCTGCCTCCTAGTAAGTCCTGTTGGATCACACCTCTGGGTCTTCGCTCGTGCTTTCATCTACAAGAATGAAGGCCCTTCGGGCTCTGAGTTCTGAGGTGTTTTCAGGGGTAATGAGAGTGATGTGATTTCTTGCTGCTCAGACTAAGCGTAAGGACAGAGCCTCGTAGGGGTAGTATTCCCATGTGTTTTCATCTGTAGACGCCCTTATTAAGGTTAAATCTTAGGCAGAAGGGCTATTTGTAAAACTTGAAAAAGTGGAGTCACTCTAAGTGTGTGGGTGTGCACATGCACGCATGCGTGTGGTGTGTGTGTGTGTGTGTATGTGTGTGTGTGTGGAAGGGAGGACCTAGGTGTGCGGCAGACCCTCAAATCCTGCATCCCTTCCTCTTGCCCTTTGCAGTCCCTTAGGAAAGTTTTTGGATTTCACCATCAGTGAAATTTAAAAAATATTGGAGTAGAAAATCCAGACAAGTTGATGTCCATTAAGGTAATTCTCTTAGGTATCAATTAACTAAACTGGAATTTTTCTTTTTCTTTTTTTCCATTTTAATAACTTTTATTTTTTTATTATACAGATAATCCATATTCATTGTAGAAAAATTAGAAAATATTAATATACACAAAGAATGAAAGTCATCTGTAATCCCACTCTCAGAGATAACTGCAGTGAATATGTTACTGTATACTTTTGCCAGCAGAGAGTAAACATCTTTTGGTATCATTAAATATTTGGCAGAATATATTTGGTGACTGCTTGACATTTTGTTTTATGGAAGGCCATGATTTATTGAATGAATCATCTATTATTGAGCATTCGCTTGTGAGATATAGCTTTGTACATAAGTCTTTTACCACCTTCTTAATGATTTTCTTAAAATGGATTTTTAATATACAATTGCTGGGAACAAAGGGCATTCATTGTTCATTAAAATGTTTTGAATTATGCAATAAGTATAGATACATGCACATATATGAGTTTTGTATTATGTATGTGAAGAATTAAAAATGTTAGGGTGCAGATATCTTATGTTTTATTCCTTCACAGTCCCGATTATTTGCGTTTGGCATTTCTGTTTGTTTAGCCTACAGAGCTTTGCTCTTTTTTCTTTCCCGTCATTCTTCTCTTTCTTTTATGTTCTCTATCTCTGTAGTTCTAGTTTCACTTTATTTATGCGGTTTCTATAATCTATTTCATTAGTATTTATTTAGCTTTTGAAAAAAATAATTTTAAAATATTTATTTAATTTTCGAATAGATAATACATTCCCATGGTTCAAAAATTAAGTGTTGAAGGTATAGACTGGAAATTCTACTGAGTTCCATTCTGTGCCATCCCTTCCCAGGCCCTCAGATAAACACATTAATTTTTTTGGGGGGGGGGTGTTCAGACTTTCATGATAAATTTTAAGCAGATACCAATATAAATTTACATTCTCCCACCTTTTTAGCAAATGGGAGTATGCTATGTAACTGTTTTGCACTTTGCTTTTCTCACTTGGTAACATATCGAAGAAATATTTCCGTATTGGTATATAAAGTACTTTATTATTTATTTTCCCAGCTGCACAGTGTTTTATTATATGCATGTGCCATAACCTATTTAACTGGTTTCCTAAATGATAACATTTAGGTTCTGTTTAACCTTTTGCTGTGAAAAACAGGGCTGCAAAGTATAATCTTTTAATTAGGTCAGTTTGTATTTTTGCCATACCAAATAAAATCCTAAAAATGAAATTGGAGAGTAAAAGAATTTTTGCATTAGTAATTTGATAGATATTGCAAAAATTTTCTTCCAAAAGGGTTGTGCCATTATATACTCCCACCAGTGATGTATAAGCATGCCTGTTTGCCCATAGTTTTGTCAATAGAATACGTTATCGAACTTTTGGATTTTTGCCAATATGAATAGATAAAAATAGTATGAGAGCATAGTTTTAATTTGCATTTCTCTTTTGAGTGAGAGTAAGCTTCTTCTCACATGCTTAGGAGTTATTTGTATTTCATTTTCTGTGAGTCATGTCCTTTGCCTATTTTTCTATTGGTTTTAGAGAACTCTTTATAATAGGGATTTTATCTCTTCATCTTTGGCATGAATTGTAAATATTGAACCCAGCTTGTTGTTGTTTGTTATTTCACTTTTTTTCACGAAGAAGTTTTTGATTTATGTAGTAAAATTATCAATCCTTTTTTTTTTTTTTAATGGCTCCTGAATTTTAGTTCATGGGAAAACATACCTCAATATAGTTATAAAGAATTTTCTCCATTTTACTTACAAGTACTTTTTGGTCCATTTTAAATCTAAGATCCATTTAGAATTTTGTTTGGTGTGTAGTCTCAGTACCATTTTTTGAAAATTTTATCTTTTTCTCATTGATTTGCAATGCCACCTTTATAATATGTGAAAATCTTGCATATATTTGAACCTATTTCTAGAATTTCTATTCTGTTTCATTGATCTTTCCTATGCTCTTTCACATGTTTGTATCACATTGTTTTAATTATTGACGTTTGCTGATATGTATATTTTAACACTTGGTAGGAGTAGGTCTCTCTGAACGCTCTAATTATTCTTCTCAGTTTTTTTCTATATCTTCTCATTTAGTTTTCCTTCTGAACTATAAAATCAACTAGTGCCAGAAAAATAGCCTATTGACATTTAATTGGGATTGCTTTAAATTCATAAATTAATGTAGGGAGAATCCAAATTTTTTGTGATGTGGAGTCCTACTCAAGAAAATGGTATGTCTTTCCATATTTTTAAATCCTTCCTTTGAATCCTTTGGTACTTTTTGAAAGTTTTCTTCATATAGATTTATGTATTTCTAGTTCACTATATTCCTAGGTGTTTTATTTTCTATCTTTCTTTTTGTGACTCTTGAGTGGCAACAAGGAGAAGGGTAAAGGCTTGGTCTGCAGATTGGCCCAAATATGTTTCAAGAAAGTTTTGTATTTTTCAAGGGCTGGACAAGTACGCTCATGGGATGGAATCTGGTCCCAGTAGTAGTCAAAGCTAAGGAATGCAGCCATACCACTTCTACCACACACACAAAAAAGGCTGGTGTCCTGGGAAATGCATGATATCTGAGGTCACCCTGAATCTGCTGGGGTCCCCTTTGCTACTAATGGCTGGATTTTTTCAATGCCGGTAAGAAGCAGCCTCTGCCTTATCCAGGGACCAAATTTGTCTGTCTTTGGTTTATAATGCCAGGCTTGCTTTCTGTCTTCTGGCTCAATCCCCCACCTCCCCTACCAGGCCAGGCCCCTTCTCCACGAGGCCTCCTTGTTTAGGAATAATGTCTTTAAGAAGGAAATTGTATGGGTCAAAAATATCTACATTGTAAATAGAATCAGGTCTAACAGGATAAAATTTAATGTGGATCAATAAATGTATAAGAGATATCACACCATCTCAATTATCTATTCAAAGCCCATTTATGAGGGTAGGGAGGTTAGGGAGGGGAGTGAGGGTGTGACTGCCACATGAGAAGCTGCTGTAGGCCTGGTGTTCATGCGCACACTTAGTGTTGTATGGTCCTGGTACCCCCAAGACCTGATGAGGCATTTGGATTTTTATTCTCTGGCTGACTGGTTGTCAACACGTCAAATTCACAACTCAGCTCTGCCATTGCCTAGCTAATGGTTTTAGACCAAGTTTCTTAACTTTCCTGAAACTCAGCTTCCCATCTGTGAAATAGGAATATTAGTAATGCCAAGTTGATGAAATGACTGAGACTGAGGCCACATATATAAGAAGTTTGGCACCAGGATCAACATACAAAAGGGCTCTTTTGTTTCTATTTTCAATTCTTACACTAATTCTATGAGAGAGGTAAGTTACTATTTCTGCTTTACAGAGAGAAGAAAACCTGAGCCTTAGAAAAGAGAGGGAATCATAGATGTGTACCCAGGTCTGTGAACTTTCCACATGTCCCATAGTGTCCCATAGTATTGTTATTATATTATTTGACATTACAAACAAGGCGAGTCTTCAGTGTGATGTGTCATGAATAAAAAGCCAGTATGGCTTTAGGCCACAAGTATGCATGATACATGATTCTCAGCTCTCTCTCCTGTCTCCAGCATTTCTACACATACGCACCTACCCAGACTTCTGGCTTAGGAGGGGAGCAGCCTTTAACATCAACTGGAAGCTCTGCCGTGGGCCCTGTGCACTGGGTCTTGAGCCCAGGCCACTGGCTTAGCCACACTTTTCCATGAAATGGCTTTATTTCCAAGTCTTAATGTATACCCTGCCTCTGGGCCTAGAGGAGCCACTCTGGCCTACTCTGACAGTTTCTCCAGCTTAGACTATTAGGTTGCAGCAGTTAGGGTTTTAGCGTCTTTTCCCTTGGAGACTCCTGTAAGGCTTTGCAAAGCTCCAAGGGAAGTGATTGCATTAGTAGATCCCCAGGCAGTGGCTGCCTCACTCTGTCCTACTTTTGTCTAAGATGGGCACTCAAGTGATCCTTCAGAGGTCAAAGAAGTGTCTCTATTTATAAAAATATGGTATGAACTTTAAATGCAATGAATGCCAATTAGAGCCCTTAAACAGTGACTTTTGATCCTAGAGCTTTGAACTAGTTTATCTCCTTCACTAGGCATTTGGAGTTTGCTTCCAAAAGGGACAAAAACCTACACATGTGTTTATTCTCTGCCAGGATGATAAGCTTGAGGTCAGGGCCAGGAGAGCAAAAAGAGAATGCAACCACTGCATTGCCACGTGTGTGTGTGCGTGTGTGTGTGTGTGTGTGTGTGTGTGTGTGTGTGTGTGTGTCCAAAGGGGACAAAGCAGACACTCATTTCCTCCTGGGAAGTTCTGGTCAGCCGGAGAATGAAAATCCAAATGCCTTCATCAGCATAGTTTATGCCTAAATCCTCGATAGCTTCTGAGAACAGAAGCTCAATATTATGGTGAGCTCCCTAGCTTGTGGTTTTGTAGCTGTTTCTATCTAATTACACATGTAATTCCATTTCCCAGTCTTGATTAAAAGTAATTTTTCTCCCTAGAAACCACGTCTTCAGTGCTTCTGCTCTACCATGGAGGGCATTGAGGTGGCTTGTGTGTGGATGAAAGGCTACCGGGACTTGACTAGTGCAAGATTGCTACAGAAATTATCTTCAGTAATCATTGCTGGGTTCTAATTAGCCCAGAGCTTCTTTGATTTCCTCAGTCCTTTAAGTTTATTTCATCACAGTTTAAAGACAAGGAGAGGGGCAGGGTTAGGGACTCTGTTTAGGCTGGGTAATGTAGCAGTGCTCCCCCTCCAAAAGTCCTAATTAACCATGAAATTGTACACACCGCCCTAGTAGTAATGAGTCCCTTAACATCTCCATTCACTGGGAGTAATTGCATCATTTCTCAGGCTGCCGCCATGTCCCAGGAAAGGGCCAGCGCTATTAATCACCTAATGCAGAATAAGTGATTTTTAGCTTATGTTTTAACAATGTGTGCCCGGCTCAGGTATGTGGACTAAGGGCTCGGCTTTACTCCATGCTTGTGGATTACTGTTCAGCCTGTTGCCACACTCTCTTCTCCCATCAGGGTCCAGGTAGCTCAGGAGGCTGAGTTATTTAGATGAGTAGGTTTCCTGCTGTGGAACTGTCTTTGATGATGAATTCAGGTTTGGTATTTTCAGTCACTGAGGGTGAGGCTTCAGTGAGCTTAACTAAGATTAATTGGTTTTGAATATGAACAACTAATTAGCTATAAGTCAATCCTTTGTTCTGATGCTCAGAGAACATAGTACTGAGCCATGAAGTTCTGTGCTCATTGTTTCAGTGGCCTATCTTGAGAGAAGTGTGAATGGGGGCAGGACATAGCCTTTGCCGTCAAACAGACAGACCTTGGTGGTGTCCTCACTTAACTGTTCACTAACCATGTGGCCTCAGCAATGATTTGACCTCTCTAAGCCTCCATGTGTTCTGTCTGAAATGAGCTTAACAAATTGCGGCATCTCGAAGGGAATCAATGCATTTATAGATGTTAGTAGGCTGCATAATAGTGATCAATAATTGGGAATTTTATGGGGGTAATTGTTCAGAGATGAGTGGATGGCATTTCCTTCTTTGACAGTGTTATTTGTCAAGATAATAATCCCTTTTTCCTCCTCTATTGACATGGGGAAACCAATCCAGATGGATCAAGGTAAGTTTAGGGTTTAACTATTATGTATGATCTCAGTCAAACCAACTCTTTGGAGGGAGAGATAAACTGAGAGAAGAGAATAAAGAGAGAAATTCTTAACTTTCTATCTGATGTAGTCATGTTGGCTATAGCCAAGAACTTAGCCACAGGTTACTTGGTATCTTGAGACCCAGGTGAGATTACCCTAAACCCCTCTGTCCAAGTCCAAGGCCAGTGGAAGTCCAAAGCTCACCCAGAGATAGCTACAGACCTCCAAGGGTTTATAATGAACAAGTCTCCTTTCTCTCCAAGCCATGGTTTCAGCATGTGCAGCCTCTGCCCTGCACCACATCTCCCCAATAAGAACCTTAGCCCTCCTCTGGTTCTAGCAACAATCAGAACAAGCTTCATGCTGGTCAACAATTATCATGAGATTGGTACACTTTCCTTAGGATTTGCTAGGTAGGGCATCCTGAGACAGTCAGTTATCACCCAGTGCCTAGCCTTCCTTCCATCATCTTGCTTTCTCTTCTCTCCCTCCCTCCATCTATGCTCCTTATCCTTTTCCTCCCAGATTGTCCCAGGAGCCCTACACTCTTTTCCTCTATAATACAGGTTGCATTCCCCCTCCTCTGAATCTTGGAACCAGTTAACACTCAGACCTTATGTAGCTCATCTTTTGCCCTAAGCAATTGTCAAATGCTGTCCTAAGTAGACAATACTTTCCCTAAGAATAATCTCAATCTTACCTGTCAAAATAATTTTCCCTACTTCATTACCTATTAACCATTTATTGGTCCCCTCCTCATATGTTCATTTTGCTCTATAGTAACTGCTAAGAGACATGTGGATGTGGTAATCCAGACTTCTATCTCATCAAGCTGCTGTGGTAGTTGTAAGTGAGGACCCTAGAGGCAAAGAGTCAGGGTTTGAATCCCAACTCTGCTATTAATAGTTCTGTGTCCTTGAGCAAGTTATTTAACCTCTCTATGCCTCAGTTTCCTCATATGAAAAATGCAGATAATTACAAAATCTACCACCTTAGGTTATTTGTGGATTAAATGAGTTAATACAAATAAAGCACCAAGAACAGCATCTGGCACACATAATAAACACTCAGTAAATGTTGTATATGTTGAAATAATTTTCATTAGTCTGTAGGATCCATGAGAACAAGGATTTGTAAGTCTTTATATCCCAGTGTTGAGAGGAGGGCCCGGCACATAGCAGTTGTCCAATAAACATCCGAGTAATAGATGTGTGACAAGTTTGTGTGATTCTGTCTGGCACTTGGTAGGCACTGAGATAGTGAATTGAATACAACATTGTTTCGTTCCTGTCCTTGATAACTCTACTATCTTGAGCAGTGTTTATGTACTGGAGCTTGGTAAACAGCTGATTCTTTTTTTCTTTTCTTTTCTTTTCTTTTCTTTTCTTTTCTTTTCTTTTCTTTTCTTTTCTTTTCTTTTCTTTTCTTTTCTTTTCTTTTCTTTTCTTTCTTTCTTTCTTTCTTTCTTTCTTTCTTTCTTTCTTTCTTTCTTTCTTTCTTTCTTTCTTTCTTTCTTTCTTACTTTCTTTAGTGGATGATTGAAAAGAAATGTAGAACTGGTATTACATAATAATATATTACTTGCTTTCTTAATATTGGATACATGTTATAGATGATGTTTATTGTCTTTCCACAATCATATTAAAATATTTTGTTTTCATTTTCTATTGTCATACATTAATTCTTACTGAAATTTAAAATCTCATAAGCTCATATCACATGGAATAATTCATCTTGTCAGTAAAGATCTAGTTATTTAAAGTTCCAGAAAGTATAAGTTTTGCAGATTGGTGAAATTCAGTGTGAAGGCTGATGTTTGGGGAACAGAAATGGAGGATGTGAAAAGAAATTGTTTTTGTAAGAGTGGTCAAAATCTAGTAGTTAGGTTATTTATAATACAGTGTATAGTTCCAGAAGGGGTTTTATTGAATTTAATTGAGCTGTGAATTTACCAGAGATCAAATTGAAGCTCCAGCTGGATGCAGAGCTGACATAGGTCACCTATAGCCTGCAGCCTGCCCACCTGTGCCCATTCCTGCACCTCCAGCCCCATCAGCTGGTAATGAGGGCTGGGGTCAGCTGGAGGCCTACAGGAGAGCCTTCAGGACACACTCCCAGGGGATGCTGCCTTGGGCTCCCTGATATCCTCAGTGTGTGGCCTAAAACCCCCTGGCTGTCAGGAAAGTCTTTTTATTCTATCGGAATGGAGAGGGAGCACTTTTCTTGTTTTTCATCTTTAGATTCTTTCTAGTCTCCTGAGGGAGCCACAGAGATGGAGGCCTATGGGTGTGTAGAGGTGAGAGAAACTGAGAGAGCCCATGTTCTTTGGGAAAGCTGGGTTGTCTCAGGTGGATGCCCTAGCTGGCTCCCCCAGGGAAAGCAACCCTCAGGCCTCTTCACTCCATTTCAGGTCACCACTCCACAAACAGCATTGGCCAGGGAGGTTTCTAAATAAGGTCAGTCTCTCCCCATGGGTCATAGGACGGGCTGTGGCTTATGGGATTGCGCCTCAAAAATCCTAGTGTTTCTCCCTGACTCTCTGGTGGTGGTAATAGTGCAAGCAGATGAGCCTTCTGCTTTGTTGCTGTGGCATTTGCAAGATTTCAGGTCTTGCAGGAAACCTCACAAAGGCTTAAGGTTGGTTTGCATGAGCAGATTTCAGCTAATCTGCCCTAAAAGTTGCTAGTCCAAGGTGTTCTGGGAGGTACAAGTGGGTGGAATGTGACACCCATCCTCTGTGATCCAAGGAGTTGTTGGCATCCCAGCACTAATGGGCAGCCACATCACTGATCCTGCATGCAGCAAGTGAGAGAGTGGCAGAGTGAGACGGAACCAAGCAAAAGAGAATGTGGCAGAGGGAGGTAGAACCACAAAGAGTGGCTCTGTGAGTTGCTTCAGGAACTCTCCATGGTGGGTGTATCTCGCGCTGCATGGCAGAAGGCTTGGATCCTGCAGCCCTGAAGCCATCTTGGCTCTACTCTTTCTAAAAGTTAGGTATCTCAACAGTTGATGCCCTGTCTGAAATGGAGCAGGCACTCAGTGTTCTAGAATGCATCCCATTTCCAGGAGAAAAGACTCAGCCCCTGCCCTCCAGGGGCTCACAGTCCACTGGGGGAGACTGACAATTACTGCTCCGAGTACTAGTCTCTTCCTGCCTTACAAGTTCTGGGGTTAATTATTCATACTCAACTCTTCTGTGAGTTCTGGACTGCTGAGAAACATATATAAAAGTTAGATAGGAATAAAAATATCTGTTTTATTATTGGATTAAAGACCCATTTTGGAACTGCAGCCAAAATGGGCTTTGTGCCATTTCCCCCCATTTGTTGGGCCTTACACATGGAGACATTTGGTTTGTAGATTTGACTTCCCCCCAGGCAACTGATTGGGCAACTGCCCTGGACCTTGATCCTCACCCTTCTTCTCATTCTGGCCTCTGGCTGGGCACTAGAGTTACACAAGCTTATGGTGTCAAACTCTTGCCCTCTCATGGAACAGGTACAGTCTTCCCCTTCCTAAGGGGAGGAGCCTATGAAAGATGAAAGGAAGAACAGTAGCTTTTTCTTTAATACATTTAAGGGATGAAATTTCTTTTTTAGAATCTGAAACAAAACATGGGAAAGAAAGTAAGCTGTTTCTCAATGATTAACACTGGCTGAAAACTCAGAAAGAGGTTTTAAAGGGTGAAGAGGAGTATCCAGGTAGTCCAGTTGGGGTGGTGAAGGAAATTTCAAGTGGGAGGAACTACATATGTAAAACACAGAGTTGTAAACTAGTATAGGGTCTGTTGTATAATCCAGAATTATTATTGTTGAGGGTAGAGGTTGGGGAAACGGGAAGATGACCTTTGAGAGGTTGGGAGTGGAAAGTGACAGGTTAGATTTGCATTTTGAATTCTCTTTCTAGTTGAGTAGAGGAAGGAAGGCAAGGAGGGAGTGAGATTAAAAAATGTGGTTAGCTAAGGGACAATTGAATACTCTTGGCGGAAGATGGTGAGAACATAAAAGAATGATGTGGTGTAGAATCAGAGAGTAGGTATAGATTTTAGAACTATTTAGAGAGAAGAATTGATGGGACTTGCTTATTGCTTGATTTGCCACCATAAGGAGAACATTGGCTTTGAATAGGATTTGGGGTTGTACATTTAGCCTGTTGAAGATAAGAGTAAGGGTTGTTACCAGGTGACTCTCCTGTCCTAAGAACTAAGAAGAGCAGTAAGACCATCCTCTGAGAGTTACTACTTTGGCCAACACAGATTGATCTGCCTAGACATGCACATAGAGTATGGGTGTTTTTTTTTAAAGAGAGAGGAATGGCTTCTGTGTTAGGATAAATGAGATATTCTGAAGGACTGAGAAGTGGAGGTTGGTCCTCCCAATGGCAAAGGAATATTGCAGAGGGCAATGTTGGCCATGTCCATTAAAACACAGTACAGACAGGGCTGGGGGAGACCCCTGGACTTGCAGGAGATGGTTTCACTGGCAGTGTCATCACCAGTGTGGGCAAAGCACCTGAGAACTCGTACTTCCAGGCTCATTGGCAAGACTGCCTGCTCTGCAAATAACTGTGTGTTTGGCTAACTCTAATTGTCCCATTAATCACCCACTGCTTCTGATTCAGCAACTCAGAAATCTGCCCCCCTCCCAATAGAATGCAGCTTGCTTTGTAGATGCAAGATTTCAATTGCAGGCTTAGTTTTAGCTGGTGGATAGCTAGTTTTAGCAGCTTGTACCCGCTCATGAGAGTTGATCGTGTGCATCTCTTTCCAACTCTATGGCATTCAGTGATATCACATAGATAGCTACAAATTGGCAGTGGTGGGAGTATTTATTGCATGGCAAATCCTGCAACTTGGGGCTTCTCCTCTTACCTCTTCCCTCTGCCACCTGGGAGCTGGTTGTTGAACATTTGCCAGCATACCACTGGTTATAGCTCTCACTGCTAATTCATTCATTGGCCTTTTGGTGTGTACATCTATCTCAGTGAACTTGGTGGTTCTTCAAAGGAAAACAGCTCCTGAGTTTTTTAATGTATAAGACTAAGAACAGGCCCCGACAATTTTTTTTCTTTCTTTTCTTTTCTTTTTAAATTTTTAATTAAGTTTATTGGGATAACATTGGTTAATACAATTATATACTTTCCAGGTGCACATTATTATTTGACATCTGTATATTGTATTGTGTGTTTACCATCCAAAGTCCAATTTCGTTCAGCTACCATATATTTGATCCCCTTTACCCACTTCACCCTCCCCCTAAACCCTATATTTGACCCCCTTTACCCCCTCTACCTCCCTCCTTCTCCTCCACCCCACTAATAACCACTAGTTTATAGTCCTCTGGTAACCACTAGCATGTGATTTTTTCCTGTCTGGCTTATTTCAAGGTCCACCCATGTTGTCGCAAATGGCACTATTTCATCTCTTCTAATGGCTGAATAATATTCCATTGTATTGTATATCCACAGCTTCTTTAGCCAATCATCTATCATAGGACACTTCGATTGCTTCCATGTCCCAGCCACCATGAATAATGCTGCTATGAACGCTGGTGTGCAAATATCTTTTTAAATATGAATTTTCAAGTCTTTAGGGTAAATACCCAGTAGAGGGATTTCTGGATCATATGGTAGACCAATTCTTAGTTTTTTGAGGAACCTCCACACTATTTTCCATAGTGGCTGTACCAATTTGTAGTCCCACCAGCAGTGTATGAGGGTTCCTTTTTCTCTGCATCCTCTCCAACATTTGTTATTAT
>NW_006438113.1:1218736-1235468 GCF_000325575.1 Pteropus alecto
CTGCTTTCTAATCCCTGTTCCTTTTTCTTGCCTTCGGTAATGCCCATTATTCTTAGGTTTCCTCTCCTGATGGTATCAGCTAGTTCTTGAATTTATCTTTCATTATTTTTCATTCTTCCGTTTCTCTCTTCTTCCTTCTGATTTATTTCTAGATTTCTGTCATTGATATCACTGATCCTTTCTTCCTTTTGATCGACTACTTCCCAAGCTTGCTATTTCATTTTTCAACTCTTATAGTGTGTTTTTTTTTAATCTCTAGAAGTTCTATTTGGTTCTTTTTGGGGCTTTCAATCTCCTTGTTCTGCTCATCTAGCTGTTTTTTCAATTTCTGAAATTGTTGCTATGACTCATTTCAGGACTCACTGATTTTTTTCAGAAGTACCATCCTGAATTCTCTGTCATTTAAGTTGCCTATTTCTATGTCTGTAAGCTTATTTTCTGGAGATTTTTCTCTTTCTTTCTGAGATGCCTTGTCATCTTGGTTGTTCATGGTGTTTACTGGACTGTTTCTCCGCCTGGGCATTAATGGAAGTGTATTCTGCTGATTTTCCAGAAAGATTTATTAATAAAAGTCTCTCTTTAGACTGCTGCAAAGAAGGCGCTTTTCTTTTGGTTTCCAGTAGGTGGCGTCTAAGCCTCTTGGATTCCTGCTTTATATATAGTCTTAATAACGCTTTCTAAATTTTCTTGTAGATATTTAATCACACTTGCTACCCTCAATTTTAGTCCCTGTCAGTGTCAGCGACAGTCTCGGCAGCGTTTGCTCAGATTCCCCTGGGGCTCTGTGGTGATTGGTCTCTGAGGGTATGGGGGCAGGGGCCCTCTGGGCTGGGGGTTGGGGGCTTCGTCTCAGCCTCGGTTTTACACCTCGTCCTTCAAAAGTCAGCTGTTGTTCCTCCGAGGTCCCATCTGCTTCTTTGCTTTCTTTCCTGATGACTGGGCCCTGCAGCCAGCTGGCTCTTGGGAGCTCACAGCTATCCTAGGCAGGAATGTTCAGGGAACTGGCTGCAGGAACTCGCTGCTCCTTTTCCCCACCCCCTCCTCCTGCAGAAAGCTCTGGAGGCTGTGAGAGGCAGTTTTTTTATTATTCCCAGTCCACCACGGGACACCCTGGGTTCTGACCTGTGGTAGCTCTTATGCGTAAATCCCACGCTCAGACGTGCTGGTGTGCAGTTTGGGTGTTTTTTGTTGAGTTTTATACGTTCAGCTTATTGTTGTTTCAAGGGGAGAGATCTGGGGATGTCTCTTACTCTGCCATGTTTTCAAAGATCCCCGGCCCCAGACCATTTGCAAAGTAAAGTTTGAGGCATCTAGGCCACTAATATGCATGATTCCTAAGACAACACTCTCTTGAGTCTTCCAGTGGAAGTGCATCTTAGAATAATAATGGCTACTTTTATTGGCTTCTTCCTGTGGACCAGGCCCTGCTCTAAGCACTTGGGTTGAAGTAGCACAACAGTGTTCCCAGGCTTCCTGCAAGGTAGGTATTATTATTATTACCATATCAATTTTCTGGACGAGAAACTCCTAACACTACGTAGTTATACACAGCTGAACCAGTATTCTAGCCCCATAGTCTGACGCCCATACCCTTGCTCATGAGGATGCCGAGGCCCAGCTTCTGTCATGTCACACCACCTCAAGTAACTGGTTGTTATTAATTTTTTTCCAGAGGCCAGATCTTGGTCCTTGACAGTCTTTGTTTCTCTTTAGGAAAAGAAGTAAATCTTTGCAAACACCTTTGTGATTCGAAGCTTGGATGGTGGGTTTGATGATATTTCTAGCTGCCTCGAGCCCCTAGTTCTGTCCCAGAAAGAGGTGTCAAAAGGGCACCTTTAGAATTCACTCTGATTGCATAAGTACTTTAAATAATACATCTGTAATTTGTGACATATATTCTCTAAGCAAAATATAGTAAGCCATGCTTCAGGGAACACATTGTGCTGCTGTACTAATTAATTTGTCAAGTTGTGGCTAATTTTAAAATTTAGTGTTGCTTATTTTGATTTGCGTTGTAGCCTACATTGTTTGAACCACTAAACGGAAAGTGGCAGAGTGCGGGAGAGCAGAACCTTCCCTCCAGGCTACAGAAGCCCTGAGTCCAGTGTCTGGGTTACCTTGTCATGAGTATGTGTTCTAGCCAATCCCAACTGCTCACTGTAAGTCCAGAAGTCCTCCTGGACTCGGCGGGCTCCCTCGAGTGGTTCTTCCCCCACATAGTGGGCAGCGGAGGGCTCCCTGCTTGTCAGCTGCTGGATGCTGCCACCTGGGTTGCATATTCTGAGGAAGGGGGTTTCTTGGGGTGAAACCAAAGTCCTTGGTTTCCAAACCCTTCTAGGCATGGAAGGCCTGACAGGGTTGCTTCCTGTGGGTCTGTGCTGGCCACAGGGGAGTGTTAGAGGAACTGGCTCTAGACCTCAGCCTTCTTAGGGCCAGAAGTGACAGGCTCAAGGTGAACAGAGTTGTGGTCAGAGTGCAGGTCTGGCTTCCAAGACTTCTGGAGGGTAGCCTTCCCTGGGAGATTCATCACCACAGTGCAGGGCTCAGTCTTTGGACTGAATCCTTAGAAGTTTGATTTCGTCAGCACATTTAGAGGGACTTCCTTCCCAGGAAAAACTCACAGCAAGGAAATTTTCAGCCAAGGAATCAATTCTATATGTGACACCAGACCAGAATACCTGGGACTGCGAAACACAGGGTCCACCGTATCGCAGTGGAAATGCCACTTGTCTGAGCCATCATCCCAGGGCCTGGAGGGCTCAACTCTGGGGTACTGGTCCCTTTTCCTGATAGCACTTGCACGGGTACTGCCAACTTCTGCCCCTATGGGCCTCCCTTCCTGAGCTTCCAGGCTGATCACTTCCCCTTTGTTTTCCTCAAACTCATTATAATATATTGTAATATATTGTGAGGTGCCCCCACAGCCCTGCCTTTGAGGTCATACCCAGGGCTATTGGGGTGGACTGCAGAAGCCTCTTTAGGCCTGAGGTTCCCCCCGCAAGTGTCTGATGACATCAGTTTTATAATATTCCCCTATATTTTCTCCTCCACCCATGTTATTCTATCAAAACAATTGCTATTTTCATTGGAAGTGTGTATCAGCTTATAAATATTTATTAATATTTATATATTTATGTTATACAGTATATTATATTGTAAATATTTATTTACTTTGTGTTCATGTTTATTTATTTACTTTGTGTTTATGTACTTTGTCTGTCTCCCTTCTGGATAAGACCTTTTTTGTTCACCAGGGCACAGCTGGTGCCTAGCCCAAGGCCTGGTACTGTTGAATGCACAATTTCAACCCTGAGAGAGGACCCCAGAAACACCTCATAGACCCACTCATTGCTGCCAGCCCTTGACTCTGGACACCTATTTATGGCACTTGCCTGAGACTCAGGCATTTGGCTGGTGCTGAATCTCGCACAGTACACTCCCACCCTCAGTGCTTACATAGTCAAGAGGGTACTTGATGAAATTAAAAGGCTTAAAATTTAAGGTAGATGCAAGAACCCTTTTTTGGGGGGAGGGGCAACATACAATTAATCAACCTTTGGAAGTGGACTGCAGGATATCATTGAGGCAAATAATTCAGCATGACTAAGGAGGAGATTAGAAACCTTTATGAACAAGAATAGCATCTGATAGCAGGGAGCTTCACTTTCCAGAGAAATCCATCCCAAGGCTGTTAGAATCTCACCACCAGCTGTGATGGAGAGATAATAGGTCTATTAGAGCAGAGTAGATGAAATAAAGGGAGCTAGTGAGAGGGTGGCTATAGCTACTGCTCTTTGACTGGCTGAAGATAGGCCCTGGCACAAGGCAGCCCAACCCCAAAAGGCTTCTGAACAAATAACCATAATCCCTGAAGGCTAGCATCTAGACTCAGCAAGCCTCCTGATTCCATGCCTGCATGCCTTCATTCATGCTTCCAACCATCCACCCATTTGCCTACCTGCCTATCTGACTCTCTTTCTGTCAGTCCATCCATTCATCCGTGCATCCATCCATCCATCCAACCTCCCACTTGCCTGTCTGTCCATCCTTCCACCCAGGCATAGTGTGGGGATACACAGTGGTGAGTAGATAGATGAGGCCCTTGTTCCCAGAAACCCATAGTCTAGTAGAGGAGACCAAATTGAAAACAGACAATTGAGATAGTGCACGATGAGTGTGATTATTGGGGACCTTCCAGTTGCTATGGGAACCCTGGGAAGGGCCTCTTTCCAGAAAGAGAAGCTTCAGCTGCTTCCTGGGAAGCAGCGTGGTACTAAAGAAAGAATGTTTCTTTGAAACTAATAGGAAATAGATTTGAATATTGGCTCTGCCATTTACAATTTGAGTGACTATGGACAAATCATGAAACTCTTAGAGCCTTTATTTTCTTCACTTTTAAAATGGAGGAAAAGGCTATCTAGCAGGGTTCTGTGAGGAGTCAGTGAGATGATGTCTGTGAAAGGTTCAGAAGAATACCAGCCATTAGTACCGGGGGGTAAATTTTGGTGTCCTTCTCTCTATTTGTCCTGTGCTAGGCTTCCCTTTGGTTAATTTATTTGTAAAATGAAGATCCTGTTTAAAGATACTTATATATTCCATATTTTACACATACACACTCACATACATCCACAGAGTTTAAAACTTGACTCAGAAAGACTTCTGATACCTTGATGCCATTAGCTTCCATAGCACATATATTAAGTACCTCATTAAAAAAATCAAATATTAACACACATAAAAGGAGCCTTGGGCTTTCTATTTGATTACTCTGAAGGGTAAGTTTACTTAATATAAACTAATTTATAATTCTGAATTTGTAAATTTGAATAACACTGTTATCTGAAAACTTTTTTTTCTTATGGATCTAAGTATAGACATGGAATCTGCAATTATGTGAGGGAGATACCAAGGTAATGGGGTGATACAGAGTGACACCTAACTCAGAGAGAATGCATTTAGCATGTTTTAACACTGGGACCTAGTTTGGCACATGTGGCTATGATGGGGATGATTACCATTTCCATCTGCAGGACTCTCAGTGGGCCATTGGTTCTGTGAATATGATGGGAGAGAGCTAACATTCTTGCTTGCCTAGTGGCTGATCCAGCCTGGAGACCCAGCCTGTAATTGAGAAGGCTCTGCAGTGACTTCTTAGTCTGGGGCTGGGGTACGAAAGAAAAGCCAGTATCCTCTTGCCTGGTGCTTCTTGGGGCTGTCTTAAAGTCCGCCCTTCCATAAGGTAAGGCTGCTGTCTGTCTACAGGGCTCTAGATTTCCACACAGGCCTAGATAGAGTTTTCAAAAAAACAAGTCTAATTCCCATCTTGTCGGTACCCAATTCCTAGCTTTCTTTGCTTCTGCTTTCTTCCCGACCCCATGGACAGTATGGAAGTTGAAGCATTATTCATATTAATGAGTCTCCCATTGTCTGCTGTTCTAGTTTTCTCTCTCCCTCTGAGGAGCCTGCCAAGCAGGGCACATGTGCTCATGGATCCTTAATAAATGTTTGATGATGATAATTAGATCATGGACAATTTGTTACCATAACATTTATTTTTCACATTTTTCTTAGAAATGGTATCTGTCTGTAGCTCTGCTTGATTCAGGACAGTGGTTTCATTTCTTCAAAGAGCGTGGCCCAGAGAGGCCATGCATTGTTGACAAAAGAGCAAAGATTTTAGAGCCTCCTGGCTCAGGCTCACATCTGGCTTTTTTACTTTCTAGCTGGATGAATTTAGAGGAGCTTGAATTTCTGGGCTTGAATTTCCATAATTGGTAAAGATATCTTTATCTAAAGTAATTCTTATCATTCCTAAACATTCCAGGGCAGACGACAGATAATTCATTTTGTTGGCAGGAAGATCAGGGCCAGTTCAGTGCACTGGCTCACCTGAAGTCAGACAGTGAATTAGAGCATATCAGAGACCTGAGCTTCTAGTCCCTTGGTCCAGGACCCCAATTCCATAACTTTGCTGAGTGTACAAAATTTTCTTCCTGTCTCTCTCCCTCCTTTGCTCCTTTCTTGCTCCCTTCCTCCTTTTATCCCTCCTACAAACATTTAATGAGCACATACTACATGCCAGTTAGTGAGATACAGCAGTGAGCCAGACTGAGCTCCTGTTATCATGGAGCTTACTGTCTAGTGAAGTGAGATAGGTAATAACCATAACCATATAAATATCTATCTGGTGGTAATATATGCAATGAAGAAAAATAAAGATGAGTAAGGAGAAAAGAAAGGGATGGGGATCCTATTGTAGAGAGGAGGCTAAAGGAGACCCTTCTGATGTGGGGGGTATTTTAGCAGAGATCCAAAGGAGGTGTGAGAGTGAAATACTAGGAAGAGCATTCAAGCAGAGGGGATGGCATGCACAAAGACTCTGAGCAAAGGTGTCTTTGGCAGCTGAGTGTGCAGCTGTGGTCTGAGAAGCAGCCTGACAACAGCTCAGGCAGGGCCTTGCAGGGCTTGATAAGGAAACTGGATTTTACTCCAAGATAGAGCTGTTAGAGGTTTTTGAGCAGATCTGCTATGAAGAACAGATCATAATAGGAGAGGGGAGGTAGGAAGACTTCTTAGAACTACTGAAAAAATCCAGGCAAGAGGTGTTAGGGACTTGGATAAAGGTGGGAAACTTAGAAAGTAGTCTGACTCTTGATGTATTTTAAAGGCAGAGTGACAGATTTGCTGATAGTGTGGATGTGGGTCTCAAGAGAAAGAAATCAAGGATGGGGTCATCACTTTTGGACTGAAAAATAAGAAGAATGGTGTGGCCATTTTACAGGGTTAGGCGGATGGTAGAAGAGTGGGTGTTGCGGGGACATGAAAACCAGGAGTTCGGTTTTGGACATGCTAAATTTGAGATTCTCCTTGGATACCCATTTGGCACTTTGGAGGAGGCAGCTGGGTTTGCCATGCTGGAGTTAGGGGGAGGTGAGGCTGCAGATTCAACTTCGACATTTGCCTTCATGCTGATGCAAAAAGCCAGGATACTAGATGAGACCAACAGTTGAAGGAGGCAGTGAGTGCCTAGAAAAGGCCTGGGGACTAGTCTCAGAGGGGCTGTCATAAGGAATGAAGGTAGAAATTAATGCAGTTGGCTTTTCTGCCTCTCACCCCTGAGAATTTATGGGAAGTTTTTGACCTTTGAATCTACAGATTGGGAAATCTGCTAGAAAATCTGGGACATTTTCTAAAAAGTATGAATATTTTTCTCATGATGGTGTAAACATTTAGTTACAAAGCCATCATTTGAGATGGGTAATGCCCATTTTCCCATAACCCCTGAATTCCTTCTAAGAGATGGCCTTTCAGAGACAAGGGATGCCCCAGGGCCCTGGGCACTGACGGAGGAATGGTGCCACAGGGAACCCTGGACATTCTGATCACCTTGTCTTTGGTTAGTACTAAATATTACATGCTCCCCTTCTCTGGATTCGAGCCCAGCTTTTCCATATGAATATGCACATGGATATCTAATGATACCAATATTTTAAGACAATTCTCACCATTCTTAGGACATTCCAGGGCAGACAATAGATGCCCTTTTTTTTTTTTTTGGCAGGACAATCAGGGCCAGTTCAGAGGATGGCTCACCTGAAGTCAGACAGTAAATCAGGGAATAACAAAGACCTGGGCTTTTAGTCCCTTGGCCCAGGACTCCAATTCTGTAACCTTTCTGAATATATAAAATTCCATTATCTTCCCCAAATGAAGTGGGTAGAATTACCCCTGAACAACATATAAAGATGGGAAATTTATTTATTCACAGAGATGCCGGGGTACTTAGTTTGATGGGGCAGGAAGCAAAGGGACTCAATTGGAGACGAGCAGGAGCAGGCTAAGATGGTCCTTTGTTAATAATTATTCCATCAAGGAAGCATTGAGTTATGACACAGCGGGCAGCTTTGGAGCCAAACACAGGTGGCGGGGGAGTGGGGGTTGAATGCTCACTCAGCCTCTCATTAACTACGCAATTTGAGACAAGTCACTTCAGTTCTTTGAGCCTGAATTTTGTCATCCATGTATGACAGTGGATGTTAACTCCTACCTCAAAGGGTGATTGTGAAAATCCAGTCAGATAAGGAGGCACCACAGAGCCTGGCACCAACCTGGTGCTCACTCATTTGTTCTCTTTTCCTCATCTCTATGCAGCCAATAAGAAAGTCATGATGATAACAGTTACAGGGTAATGATTAACAGTTTCTGTAATGGCTATTGTAATAGTATGAGGGTGGATTTTATGTCAATAAATTGATTAGGAAACTAGAGCTGAGGAAACACAAGGTGATTCCTGATGTTTAGGCAAAACAAAGACTGAGTGCATGAATGGAAAAGCCGTCAGCTGCTGGCTTCACCTGAAGAAATCTTGATTTCAAGGGACCTTGGGAGAAGCATCTCCAGATGCCCTAAGGATGACATGACAATCTTAGTTAATGAATACGATCCTGAAATTGAAGTAATGTTAGTCCCACTTATCAAAATGAGATAAGCATTTCACAGCAACACTATTCGCAATGGCCTAAATACCCACCAACCGTTGAATGGATAGACAGAATGTGGTATATATCCATACAATGGGATATTATTCAGCTATGAAAAGGAATAAAGTACTGATACGTAGAACGAGTTGGATGAAACTTGAAAACATGCTAGTGAAAGAAACCAGACATAAAAGGACAAATATGATTTGTTGTGTGATTCTATTTATATGAAGGGTCAAGAATAGGCAAATTCACAGAGACAGAAAGCATTTCAGTGGTTGTTAGGGCTATGGGGAGGGAGAAATGGAGAATGAGTGCTAATGGCTACAAGGTTTCCTTTTGGGGTAAGAATATTTTGGGACTAGTTAGAAGTAATGGATGTACAACATTGCGAGTGTACTAAATGCCATTATATTATACACTTTAAAATGGCTAAAGTGGGACATAGTTCCATAGTGTAGCAGTGAGCATATCTGCTTTACACACAGAAGGTCCTGGGTTTGTGCCCCAGTGGAGCCACAGTCCATGGTCTACGGCCATGCCACCCTGAACAAATCCGATGTCTGATCTCAGAAGCTAAGCAGGGTTGAGCCTGGTTAGTACTTGGATGGGAGACCACCTAGGAAGACCAGGTGCTGTAGGCATAAATAATAATAATAAATAATAAAAAAATAAAATAAAATAGCTAAAATAGTGAATTTTATGCTATGTGTATTTTACTGGAGTTAAAAAAAATCAGATAAGGGAGACTGAGATCCTTTCTTGGGAGACTATCAAGGCAGGCGCTACCTCTGTGTAAAGCTCCTTTTCTTGCCTTCAGTTGCCCCTCCATAGGCCAGACACATGGCGTGAACACTTTAGGCATGTTACTTTGTAATCTTCACAGCAGCTCTTGAAGGTGGAGGCATTTGTCCGTTATAGACCAGACACCTGAAGCTGAGAGTGTCATTCATTTTCTCAGGTCACAGATCCAGCATGTGCTGAGCTGGCATTCAAACTGTAGCAGTGTCCATCTTTGCATTATGGCTAGACTTGCCACCATAAACACTAATCTCATGTCAACCATCACAGTCATCGTCATTTGTTGAGCACTTACTATGTGCCAGGCTCTGTGCTGCCTTTTCACCATCTAGATTCACTTCTGGGTCCCCTATGCGTAGCATAGTGTGTGGCCTCTGGAAGAGGGTAGAAACTGAGTGTTTGGTAAATAAGTGACAGGTTTTTGTCATTGAGGTTATTGACTTGATGGTTGATTGCTAACTGGATCAGGAGAATGGTTTTCTCTTTGACCACCATTAATATGAGTGATTTCAACAAAAGTGAGCCTGACTCCTAATTTTTCTGAAATAAAGCTTCTTGAAACCATCAACCTCATTTTCCCTGATACTTGGCAGCCACAGCTTATCAAGCAGTTGAAAATCATTTATATGTTCAGAAATGGACAATTCAGTGCTGTAAATTTTAAAAATGAACACACTCTTAAAGTGTACAGTGCACTTCAAGTCATGGCAGAAAGCAAGCATTTCGGCTCTTGCAAGAGCAATGTGTGTACGTGTGAATTTCAGATATTACCCACCGAATACAAGCATATGTCTATAACCCACCATCTATATGCAAATAGTTTGTGGTGTGGTGCATATATTCCCCACAAACAGTGGTAAATGTATATAAGTTATGCAATAATATAGATGTTGCACATATGTTAGTTTTAGCTAATTATCATCAAACTTTTGGGCTTAGATGAGTTGTGATGTGTGTGTTAACAACACATTTACAAGCCTGGATGTGGTGCTGGGGATGGTCTTGCTGCAGTGAAGAGATGGATAGTGGTATGTATGGCCCTACAGGCGGCTGGCTGCCTTCCCTGGGGTGCAGAAGGCCTAGACCCTGAGGCAGAGGGCTAAGAGACAAGTTTTCCAAGCCCAAGCCTGGCTTTCAGTTTTGCAGACATGAAATTTAATTTTATGGGGGCCCTGGGGAGTGAATGGGCCAGAGGCATCAATCTAGATTAACTTAAGTGCTGAGACTGGATTTTTCATAGGGAGAAATCCACTGTCCACTGAGCTGGAGTCTCCACCCTGGTTGAGTAGCATGGGCTCCCCTTGCTGACACAGTGCAGAGCACAGACATCATGCTCTGCTCTGGGTTCAAAATGCAGCCCTGCCACTTACTGTCTATGTGTGTGATACCTCACGGAGAGGGAGACACTCACTCTCTTTAAGGGCCTGTTTTCTCTGCAATATGAGGAGAGAATGGGTCCTCTTTCAGGGTTGTGGTGGGAACCAAAGTGAAACCATTTGGAAAGAACTTGACATGTATAATAAACCCCATTTTTTGGGCCCCTTGACTGTGATATGATTTTAGAACTATAAGGGGGAAGCCAATTCCAATGAGAAACTGCTTGGTCTCCTTATCAGAGCCAGGTGATGTCAGTAGCCACTTTAGTGAGCAATGTAGCAGAATGCAACCATCTCTCATTCAGGGCTGGCCTTGCCATCACAGTCCAGACATGGGGAAGCTGCCATAATCACTATTTTTGAGGACTTACTATGTGCCAAGGACTAGTGCTTTGTCTCCATTTTATTGCCTATTCTGCCCCAAATGGAGAGGTGGTATCATTACTATTTTTGGTGTACTATTCCAGGAAATTGAAAATTAGTGAGTGGTAGCCAAATGCCCAGGTCACAGAGCGGGTCAGAGGGAGCCAGGATTTGAGTCCAGCCCTGAATCTAGACCATGCTGCTCTGTGTCTGTCTCCTTCCATCGGGGCAACCTCTCCCCCAAACAGTGCTGGCCACATAGGGACATGTTTCTGCATTTTGAGCCCCTCTCATCACATGCTCTGTGCTTAAATCAAGTCCAAACCATTGGTGCTATTTCAAGTTTCTGCTCATTGGGACTGACACTGCAAACTTCCCAGGCCTGTGTTCCTGGTATAAAGACCCTTGGGCCTCAGATGAGGTCTTAGGATAATTGGCCTCACCTCACATACAATTTGGATATTTTCTTTGTTTCTATCTTGTCAGATGAGACTGAGGATCTCTCTGCCACACAGTCTTCCTGTGCTGGAAAGCAACCCCCCCACATGCCTGGACCAGCAGTGAGTGATGATGCAGGGCTGGGTACTCAGAGAGAAACCGCTGGGGCAGGGAGGAATTGTGCTCTGGCCCAGATGGGTCACTGCAAAGCTGCTGCGAAGCAATGTGGTGGCCAGAAGAAAGTCTGAACTGCAGCCAGGTGGAGAAGTGGGGCTCAGTACTGGGGACACCATTTGCTGGGAGGAGCCCTGCACCTGGCTTAGATCTGCTCCCTTTGTGGAGCCCCAGCCCCCACCCTGCTGTGCTGAGGTTTCTCACAACGCCTTCTTATAGAACAGTGTGTACCATTTAGAACATCACACAAGCAAATTTAGCCAAGTGTATTTTGGGCCAATTGAAGTTGTAGGCATGCTGCCTAGGGAAAAAATAGATCTTTCTCACTTGATGTTTGACAGATGAGAGCGTCAAGAGGCCCGTGCGCTCTCTCCTGCACGCAGGGATTGCTGCCCAGAAACAGGGCTGGCTACCGCATTATCCTGCTTCTCATCATCACTTCGGAGATGTTGAAGTGGGTTGTTCTCACCAGACAGCTGGGCAATAGTGGAAGAGGGGTGGCAAAGAGGGAGCAAGAAAGTTATTCCATGAGATGCTAACCAGGTTTAGCAGTTTCTACCCATTGATCTGGAAACTGGATGGTTCCTTGACTGACCTATTACAGCTGTCGCTTTGCTAGTCTGTGGCTGCGGGCTGTCAGAAAGTGGACATCTATCTCCTTACCATCCTCTATTGGGAGATAGGGGCCCTTGGTAGGGAAATCTGATAACTCTTATACCATTTGTACCCTTTGGAGACAAAAGTAGCTGGCCCTGGTTCAGAGGTGATGTAGAGGATGGAATGAAGAGGAAGAAGAAGAAAGTATTAGTTCAGCATAATTAATGAGCACTCACTTGCTATGTGTTAGGCATTCAGATGTGGTTGTGATTATTATTATTTTTTTGTGTGTGCACTGGTTCGTTTTCTTCCTGTAGCCTAAGTGAGAGCTGGTGAGGCTCTTGTCATATGCGGCACAGGGATGGAAGAGGAAGTAATGTAAGGCATGTATAGAGGGCAGATATGCTTGAACTTAGAGAGGGAGGGGACAGACAACACAAAAGACAGAGGCTGAGATGAGGCCTAGCTGTTTGGCTTTGTAAATCATATGTGATTCATGGAGAATAAGGAGTCAGGAAGAAGAATGTGTCTGGCCAGGGGGAGGTGGTGAGTCCAGCTTTGGGCATTTTGAGTGTACAGTGTTTGTGTGCTATATACATACAGGTATTTTCAGTAAGCAGATGGTAATAAAGAAACGGTGTTTAAGAGAGGTGTTTGGCCTGGAGGCCTGGGTCTGCAGGTGGTGGTAGGAGCAGTGCATTGGAGCAGGAAAGTGGACTCTGGGACAGGGTAGATAGGATGGGCAAATGCAGTAGGAGGTCAAAACGGGATTGTAATAGTACCCAGCTTATGGAGTTGTGAGGATTCAGTGAGTTGATGCACGCTGAAATGCTTACATCAGAGCACAGAACACAGGGAGTCTGCAGGCCGTGTTTGTTAATGTTGTGGATTGTGGTAATTAGTTTCTCCAGCTTTTCTTGGGGCATACCTTTCACCTTTGATTTCCATCAGTAGGGCAAGGAGCTGGGGCTTTGGACTCCATTCTTCAACTGGGTAGGGGAGACCCTGAGGACAGAGTGGGAGGTGGCTGTACAAGAGGGTGGGACCTCTGAGTTCCCAAGGCTGGATGGGAGGCCAGGAGAGCTGGAATCAGTCTTCCCAGGAGCAGTGGTTAAAATCTCCTGTGGACCTGCCCAGCATGAGGCCCTGCTTTTGGCCCTCATCACTTAACAATCTTGCAGACCTTGAAAAAGTCGTTTGGGATACCACCTGTTCCCCAGTAGACTGGTGGCCTCAAACTAGACTCTCAAGAAGACTTGGGAAAAAAGGAAAACTCTTGTTTTTCTTTCTTTAAGGGACTTTGGGGTCATGGGGATAATGACCACTGTGGGCAGAAGCGAGCACTGGCCCACCTGTGGGTCTTTCCTGGCCTTGCCCTATAGTCTTGCTCTGTCCAACATGGGAGTCAGCAGCCACATGTGGCTACTGAGTGTTTGTGACTAGTGTAACTGAGGACCTGAATTTTTAATATTTAATTTTGATTAATTTAAATTTAAAAAACTGACACAATTCAAGCATTAGAAAAAGTTTAAGTATGTTTGGAACAACTTGATTATGTGAATCTCCTTTTCTGAAGGTAAATTTTATGAAATCTAAAATCAGATTGAGTATTTCTGATGTAAATTCAGCATTAAGATTGAGATATGCTAAATTGCACATGTAAATGTAAAGATCCATACCAGAAGACAGTATAAATATAAAACATATTTTAAATAATTTTTATATTAATTACATTAAAACGATAATACAGTAGTCCCTCCTTATCTGTGGTTTTGTTTTTCACAGTTTCAATTACCCGTGGTCAAACATGGTCTGAAAATATTAAATAGAAAATACCAGAAATAAACAATTCGTAAGTTTTAAATTGTGTACCTTTCTGAGTAGTGTGATGAAATCTCAAGCAGTCCTGCTCCGTCCCACCCACGACGTGAATCATCCTTTTGTCCAGTGTATCTACTCTGTATGTGCTCTCTGTCCATTAATTCCTTAGTAGCTGTTTCAGTTATGAGGTTAACTATCACGATATTGTACTGCTTGTATTCAGGTCACCTTTATTTTACTTAATAATGGCCTCAAAGTACAAGAGTAGTGATGCTGGCAATTTGAATATGCCAAAGAGAAACTGTAAAGTGCTTCCTTTAAGTGAAAAGGGGGATGTAGTACAATAATATTTTGAGAGAGAACACATTTACATAACTTTTATAATATATTGTTACAATAGTCATATTTTATTATGAGTTATTGCTGTTAATGTCTTACTGTGCCTTATTTATAAATTAAACTTTATAATAGTTATGTATTATATGAAATAACAATATATATAGGATTTGGTATTATCCACAATTTCAAGCATCCACTGGGGGTCTTGGAATGTAAGCTACTTAGATAAGGGAGGTCTAAGGGAGGTTTATTGTATTTTGGATATATTGGGCTAAATACAATATGCTATTAAAATTAATTTTACCTGTTTCTTTTTACCTTTTTAAGATGGCTGCTAGAAAGCTGGGGAGTCTTGGCTCAGTCTCTGGTCTGAGAATCCCACGGCTCTGGGCATCACTCAGAGAATATGCTGTGGGGTGAATGGGAAAGTTTTGCGGGTTTGAAACAGACATCAAATACAATGTAAACTATGGACTCTGGGTGATAATCGTGTAGGCTAATCAGTTGTAACAAATGAGCCACTCAACTCTGCACTTCCTACTCAGTTTTGTTGTAAACCTAAAACTGCTCTGAAAAATAAAGTGTATAAAAAAGAAAAACCTCCACCAAACTTCAAACAGAAGAGTAGGAAAAACAAACAAACAAACAAACAAATAAAAAATCAGAACCAGACATCTAGGAGTGCCATCAATGTTTTTTGGGAAAGAAATTTACTCAATTAATCCTTGCTAATCAGGAAAGACACCTGCTCATCATAGCCTGTCATCATCTGAGCATCCTTAAGGCTGCCTGTCACACCACACAAAACTGAGATGCAGGTAGGAGCTGCTTGCCATTCAAACGAGGAGTCTCTTCTGAGATTCTCTCCAGGAAACTTAGAGAGGTCCAGAAAGGAATAGAACATTCTTTCTTAATTTAGCCTCCATTTTGTAGAACAAGGCCTCAAAATCAAACTCGGTGATTATAAGCAGATTCCTTACCAGCTTTGATCATGGACATGATCTCTGCTCTGAGATACTTCAATCCTCTTCCCAGACCAGGGTTAAGTTAAGCATGTTTGACAGTCAGAAAGGACAAGAATGCCTCGCAAAGTGGCCCCCAAGAGTCCTAGAGGGAGTGCTAATAATCTCCTCATCTCTGTGTGTTCATTTATAAAAATTCGCCAGTTTTAGAAATTTTGCAATTTCCTGTTTGCATGTGATACTTCAGTAAACATAGTTTTCTTACTGAAAGGCCCCAGAGGTAGCTGTCATTTTCACCAAACCCATGAGGAGCAACCTTCCCAGGGAGGCTTGGCTGTCCTTACTGGCTTTGCATGCTGAGGGCCCGTAGTGAGGGCTGAAATGACATGATGCTTTAGGATTTTGCAAAGCTCTTTGCAAAATGATAGATTACAAAGCACTTTCTCCTTTTTCCCCCCATCTGTTACTTTCTCTGACCTATAATCACCTTCACAGACTTACTTCATTTTAATGGGCTGGAAACTGAGGCCTAGATAAGCCAAGAGACTTTAACAGGTCACTGGGCAAAGATGTGAACTCAGTTCACTCTGAGTCCTCTGGGCCCCACAGGCTGAGCCTGAGACTATGTCAGTGACCACAGGGGTACCCACAGGCTGGAGCTAAGTGAGTATCCCATGTGGGGATAGTCTGTCAGTGTATCAGTGGGCAGGAGCTACACTGCCAGTCATGGGGAATGGGAGCTGCCAACATGGCTTTTGTTGTTCTCCTGTGCTAGGCTCCATCCTTGCCCCTGTATGGCACTTTGTAAATGTGTGAGGGGTCTCCCTGTGCCATATAAAGTAAACCAATTTTTCTTCCATGTTAGAACAAGTTTGCTCATAAGAGGATCTGTGCCGTTTTAGCTCTGCCAGTATGTTGCCAGCCCTCAGAGGGGTGTGTGCAGAATGCTAAATGAGATCCCTTGATGTTACACCTGAGACGTGTTTGTGTTATAAATGGGTACAAATTGAATTTGGCTTTAGGTGATGTATGATATCTGTCACGTTTTCCCCCATAGTAGGACAGTTAGAGGAGAGCTAATTTGTTTCAGGTTGGGCATTTCCAAGCCTTCGGTGTGTTTGAGATGGCTGTCTCCCCTCTGTAATCACTAGGATAGTGCTGCAGTGCTCTGAGCTGCCAGTGAGTCAGCCATTGCCACCAGGATACTTGGCTGGGACCTGTGACCCTTGGTAGGCCTGCCCTGGATGCTCCGTGAACCTGATCAGAGAAGTCTCTGCCTTCAGGCCCCTGAAGACCTGGCTTGGAGGCACAGACCTCTCTTTGAACACTAATCTGCTACTTACCAGCTACCACACTGAGATGTGGCTTGAAGCAAGTCACA
>NW_006438113.1:1235491-1282608 GCF_000325575.1 Pteropus alecto
GATCAAGTGGACAGGGCCTATTAAGTTGTTCCCAGTAAGGAACTGCATTTCCTCATCTGTACAATGAGAGCGCTGAGTCCATCTGCTTACCTTGACTGGCTGGAGTAATCAGGTGGGAGTGGGGTTGGGGTTATTGGCAGGAAAAGGTGGAGCATTCTATGTCCTGAAGCTCTAGTGCTGTGGGAGCCCAAGGTTGCTGCCTCCCCCCTGATAGGGATGCTGGGACCATTCCAGTGAGAGTCTGTGGCTGAGTACTGGGAGGCTTGCTATTGCAGTATCTGGGGGAGCACTGTTACATCAAGGGGACCGCGGTGTCTGTGCAGAGGGCAGCTGAGGTGGAGCGGGCAGCTGTGAGGCAGGGCTTGTAATTGTCAGCACTGGGTGGGAGTATGCAGGGGTCCCTAGGCACCTTGGTGGTGCAGAAGCCAAACTTGGTCCAGATGTGCCCTCGAGTGGGTTTCTAGGAACTGCCAGGCCTTTGGCTCAAATTGCCCATGTCTCTCTCTTTGTTCTGTCCTCATCAGAGACACCTTCCTATCTTAGATCATCTTTGCAGTCTGGCATCCAGTATTAGGTCTCCTGACATTGCATCTTGATTTGGGGTTTACAAACTCCTCACTTTGCATCTCAATTATCTTTTGGAGGAGGTCCATTTGGACTGGATGTGTGTGCTCTCTTGGGATTTTCCAAGTGTGGAAAAATATCTGGTTGCATTATGAGGAAGTTGAGGACAGCATTTTGTGTATGGTATCAGAACTCTGGGGCTGTGGCTGGTGGAAACCGTTCAGTACAGAGTGGCCTCTAGCCACTCAGCCTCTGACAGGGCTGGGAGATGGGGCTCCTCCTCTCAGTGGCAGGTCAGAATCCCTGTACTTCAAGTCTTGGAGATGTGTCTGTGGCCCAGGCATTTGGCTGTCTGTCCATAGCTGGTGAGTTTCATGAGCTTGGAAGGCATAGCTTCTGCTGCCTGGCAGCTCTGGAAGGCTGAAGCTCCACCCAGCAGTAGGCGTGGGTCCAGCAGTCACGTGGCATGTACCAAAGCCACTTGTTCGCTCTTGGCCTCTGAGCTGTAATAAAGAACCTAAAACTTGTTGGAGTGAGAGACAGGTTGTCATGCTGTGCTGACAGCACTGCATGTGTAACTGAATAGAGCTTCCCCAGACGGTTGGGTACAGGACACCGTATGTCTTGTAGCATTTGCTCACTGCTTCACACAAGCCTATATTCTCTCTCCTCACAGTGTTGTGGGAGGCTAGAGAGTGAGTTGTGCTTCACTTCCATCCACCGCAGGTGCTCACGGAATTCTAAGACAGGGGATTTTTAGTTTGTTTCAGGGAGAGGTTTTCAATGCCATGGTTTGGTTATGGCTCATGGTGTAAAGAAGATCGTGAAGAATCTGTATCTCTATGGCTGAGGGGACCTATCTCCCCCGATTGACAGTGTTGGTCATCCTGCTTGGATGTGACCATTCCTGTTTTCCAAGAGATGTGAGGCAAACACACTACCTCATAACTGGGGGTGAGGTGGCTGGGACAGTCTGTGCTCGAGGAGCATGTAGCAGGTGTGTGGTGGGGTGGTACTGAGTCTGGGGCTGGAGTGTTGGGCTCAGGGATGGACTGAGTTCTGGAGGCGGATGCCAATCTCCTCTCTCTCCTTCTGTCTCTCTCAGTAGCATTCCAAACTCTGCAAAGGACATGTGTTCTCTCTACCTCTTCCTATTCTTCCCTACTTGGCATTTCCACAGCTGCTTTTCTTGCCTGAGCATGCTCAGAGTTACCAAACTATTCTCAATTCTCAAGACTGGCTATGTCGATTCAAATTACTCAAGAGTGGAAGGACATTTGAGTTGTCAGCTGGACTTTGATTGGATGTCTGCCATCCATACCTGCTTCTTGTCCTGGGGACATCAGGGCCAACACAGTCAAATGGGTTGTGACAGTGGGCAGTGATGCAGGGGTGCCTGTTCAAGGGTTCCAGGGAAGGTGGCAGGTGAACTCCCACTTCTGCAAACAAAGCTGGGGCAATGGACAGCCTGGTGCCCAGTCCTGCCTTTGAAGGCTGATAGCTACAGGTATGCAGCAAAAGGTGAGTCAGTCATGTGGGACTGGGTCAGCACTTATCCAGAACTGACATGGGACCTTACAGTCCAGCCTTCTCTGACAATTCAAATTTTGAGTACTTGCTCTGTGGCCAGCCACACATTAGGCTTCATGGGAAATGCAGAGAAAGGAGCCAGAGAATAAGGAAAAGTAATAGACATTCTACTGATACTTATCCACATAGCAGGACTTTTATGTTTTGTTGTTATTCCCATAGGTAAATGATGGAACTGAGCTTAGAGAAATTTGGGTCATTTGTTCAATGTTTCATTGCAGCAAATAAATGTTGGGGTAGAATTTGGACCCAGGGATACATGCCAACAAGTCCAATCTTTTTTCTATATCCTCTGATCTTCATAGCTACATGCATATAACCTCTTCCTGGGGTTTCAGTCCATTTCTAGCTCAGGGCTTAACAGAATACTGCCATATGGTAGCACTCAGTAAAGGTTTATTGAATGAATGAATAAGCCAGCGCTAGACTCAAGACTGCTATTGTCCCTCCCCAAAGTACCCTTGTCGTGTGCATGCTGAGTGTGAGAGGTGATGTCTCTAAAGTCTGCAGTCTCTCAGCCACACTGTTCTGGAAACCAAGGTGCTCATTGTGAGGATACAGAATAGTGCACACGCAAGAGGGAATGAGTTTAGAAATGGAAGCCAAGGCAGAGAGAGAGAGAGAGAGAGAGAGAGAGAGAGAGAGAGAGAGATCAAGGTATATGGCCAAATACTCTTCAGAGCATCAAAAATAAAATGTCACAGAAGCAAAAAGATGTGAAATGGAAGAGAGATGTAAGTTCATTCATTCATTTTATACTCCATAAATATTTCCCAAAGATCTACTCTGTGCCAGGCACTCTTCTAAGCCTCCCGGAGATAAGAGTGAACAAGATAGAAAAAATCAAGTATGCACATTTTAGAGAGGAGTCATAGAAATAAACTCTTATATGTAATTTTTACCTACATGGTTGAACACGAAGAAGGCTTGTTTTTTTTTATTTCTCAGCAAACATGTGCTCTTTTATGCCCTAGGGATCCCGGAATTGAATCGCTTACACTCTTGTAAAATATGCTATTCTTTAGGGCCAATCTGACTATTCTGCTCAGCCTCTTGTTTATTTCCAATCATTCATTTAAGACTTTGGCCCCTGGATAACTGTCTTCCTCACCAGCTCAACTTCAGACAATGCTGGGTGACATCTTTGACCATGTGGTGACCCTTCAAATCTATTACCTCCCATTTCCTTGACCTTATTTCTAGTGACACTCTCCTCGACTATCCTTCAGTTTCCTACCTGCATGGCTGCACCTTGGTCCTTAGCATCCTCTGAAACTACCCCACCTCCCACCTCCTGCTTTCTGACCACATCCTTAATACTTCCCTCTCCTATACCTTCTGTACCTTCAGGGTTTTCATTGTAAACAATAGAAGTCAGTTCCAACTAACCTAACTGTGAAAATAATGAACGATTAGGGTATTGAGCAGCTCACGGAATCAATGAGAAGTCTGGCGAATCAGATTAAGGAAATGGGCATCAACCAATGGAGTTTGGGCTTCAGAGGACACAAGTAACACACCCAACAACAGCTTAGTCAGGCAACAGGGCCATTGCTGAACTCAGCCTGCCACTTGTTTTCTGCTCCACCTCTGCTATCATGGCTGTACTCTTGATTGTACCACTATGGTGGCAATATTCTGAGATTTCTTGCATCTTTATATCACTTTCATTAGATTTGGAGAGTTCTGAAAGGTTATTTACTATAACCTTTTTACTATATTTACTATAGATATTTACTATAACCTTCTGCTTTTTACTATAGCCACCAGGGTATTGGGAGAGGAAATATCTAGCCTCAGTCAGCACCCTTAGTAAAAGGAATGGTCTTTCCCTCTACAGAGACTAAAATCATGGTTGAAGTTTTCCTAAACTAGAAAGGAGTTTAGAAAGCCAAATTGTCACCATGTTCCACTCTTTTGGCTGACCAATATGCACATGCATTTATATTCAAATATTTTTGAACACCTGCTGGCTCTGTTCTAGGGGATAGGCAGTGAACAAGACACAAGAATTTCTGCTCACATGAAACTTTGGGGATATAGACAATAAATGCAATAAATAAGGATATGGTATATTTTCTGGTGATAAATTTTATGGAATATAAACGGATATGAAGTATTTAGAGAGATTCAATTTCAAATACAGTGGTAAGGCAAGGTCTTACTAGGAAGTTGTCATTACGGCAAAGACCTAAAAGATGAAGAAATGAGCTATCTGAATCGCTGGGGGATGGTCTTCTGAGCAGAGAGGACAGCAAATGAGAAGACCTAAATTTGAGAGCTTGAGTGGATGTGGGGGCTCGAATGGAATGCTGTCTAATCAGGTGGGAGGCCAGCATGGAGTGACATGAGACAGGTGGAGAACATGAAGTTAGAGAGGTAAGAGTGTCAAGTCTGAAAACTTGCTCCTTTTAAGTCTATGATAATCTGGCCAGGAAGTTAGCTCACTGACTGAGTGTAACTGTAGTGCTATTGCAGTTCACTTCTGGATGACATCTGTATATTTTGCCAAGTGATCTTTACACTCCGCCTGAATTTGTTCCTCCCTTCTCAACTAAAGGCAGTCTCATATAGGTTGATTTGGATTGAGAGAAGGGCTGCTGAAGAAACAGAGTATGCAGGTGGTGAGAGACCTTCTATTGGTTTTCTTGTGGCTTCAGGACCTGACTACGTGTGACCAGGTATATACTGCTTCCATTTGATGAGAGAATGCTGGTGCAGATACCCAACTTTTTGGCTCAGGGAATCTGAAAACATCGAGTCTATGTTGGGCAGCTCAACCTGTGTAGTGATATGTTTTTCATTGTTAGGAATTTCTTCTTTTCTAAGCCTCTTGGCAAGTCAGGGCCTGCTTCGATAAATGGGAATAGTTACTTTCCAACAGGTCGTAACTTTGTTCCCCAACCCTAGGGACCTCTAGAAAGCTTTTACTTGCATAGGCTCTATACAGCAACCTGACTTAGTGTAGCCATTTTGAGTCTGAGTTATGGGAGCTGAGCATCAGAGCTGTTTGCATAGCAGCCTGGACCAGGTGGAGGGCCTAGTCTTTCTTAGGCCCCACTCAAAGTTGCCAGAATTTCAACTCATCCAGTGAGTGGATGTGAGCAGCACACTTAGGTAGGATATTATTGTCTCCCAAATCTGAAGAGGCCCACTAGTGTCATGTCTCTTCATTCATGACATGGAGTACAAGAAGCAACATCTTATCATTTATTAAAGAATATCTTATTAAAGAGCTCAGAACACTGGGACTCCAAAACCCTTGACCAAGTTTGGCAGGTTCCTACACTTTCATAAAAGTTGTTGTCTACAATACATACATGTGTCTTATCAAGACATTTGGTACCTGCTAATTTATGCTTTCCAGATCCTAGCGACATGATGTCATCAATGTGTTAGACTAGCATAATGTTTTGTTAGATGGTCAGACAGTCAAATTCTTGTGGACTGTGTGACTCAGAGCCAGAAAGTTGATATTTCCCTCAGGTAAGACAGTGAAAGTTTATTGCTGTACCTACCTGTAGGCAGCTAACTACTTCTAGTGGTTTTTTGGTTTTTGGGATAGAAAAATACTACTGACAGGTCAATAACTGTGTACCAGTTGCTAGGGTCTGTATGGATTTGATTCAATAAAAAGACCATATCAGGAATAGCAGATACAGTTGGAGTCACTACTTGATTAAGTTGATGATAATCCACTGTTACTCCATATGACTCATTGTCTTTTGCATTTGCATCTGGCAACCTAGAAAGTTACATAGGATGCGATTGGAATCCTCTGTATCGCACCTTTCAAATATTTAAAGATGATGCTAATTTCTCTGATCTTCCTAGGGATGTAGTAGTGCTTTTCTTTTCTTTTTTTTGGTAGGGAGAAAAAAATAGTTTTCACTTTATCCTTTCTGCCTTGTTAGCCCTTAGTTGATTTCAGGGAGACAATTAGGAAGTTCATCATATTACTGAAGATATCTATTCCAATATCCAGTCAGAAAATGGAGAAACACCCATTGAGTAAATCTGGAGTCTCTTGGACGGACTATGAGGCTGACTTGGGTCAAAACTCGATTTTTCCTTTGACCTCCATTAGCCTTCTCTCCAACTGATAGGCCCCAGCGATGTTCCAGGTTTCCAGGAATTCAGATTAGACAAGATTCAACATCCAACAATACCCAATAGGTCATGGTATTTCCTTTCTTCTCGTGCAAAGTAATCCTAATAAATAGTTTCAGATCCCTTTGAGAAAGGCTAAGAATAATATTCACGACTTATTTGTGACGTTCCAGGGAGAGTTCAACTCTTCCTTTCATTTAAACAGTTCAGGGTCATTCAAGGGGCTCAGAGTTTGGACATTGGATGAAAACAGTCAATACTTTCATTTTTATGGCTTAAATAAGGCCTCTTACTCCCCCCTCTCCCACCGTTATATGAATTAAGTAAGATCTTGGTGGGTCACCTGTCTACTTTTGTTTTGGGGACCTCAGCATCAATTAATCAGTCAGCTATCCCTGGAGGTGAGAACATTCTGATGACCCCTCTGGTCCTGCTGCTTTTTCCAGTCACCAGACTCACTTCACCTCTGGTATTAGGGAGCTTGGCTTGGCCCCTCTCTGTTGAAATCAGGGGTCCAATTTCAGCTGCAGTTGAACCAGTACTCTATAGCCTATAGAGACGAGGTACTGAAAATTTCCCCCAAATACTGGTGCTCCCCTCACCTTTGTATTTATCAACACTTGGTGAAGGGAATGGTTTTTGGGATTGTGGTTAAAGGTGAATAGTGGGAGACAGATAAACTGATTTCAGCAATCTGTGGTCTTTGGACTACTTTATCTACATTATGTCAAAGAAATTTTTCTGGCATCTCACCTTCATTTAGAGTGGATCACTGTTGACTTTAAATTTGTGTTAAATAGCTGAGCAAACAATTAAAACCTCTTCCAGCTGCTTGAGCTAGGACATTAAATTTAGAAGTCTGGCAAGTGCTTCTGTATCAGTATATTCAGTCTGATCTGAGATGGTATTCCTCTGTCCTTGGTCTAGTCCTCCCAGGGTCTATTCCTATAGAAAATATTCCTCATATAAATTAGCCAAGTCTTTCTACATTTTTTTTGTGTGTGTGAGTAAGCCTTCTTCTCCCAGGCTTAACTTTGTACTTGGTCCTCCAAAGATGCTGGGACTTTAGCTACAGATGTAGAGACAATGAAGTGTGTGTGTGTGTGTGTGTGTGTGTGTGTGTGTGTGTGTGTATGCACACACGTGCACGTGTGTGCATGTGTGTGTTATAGTTTGGAGTGGTATTAGGGCATGATGAAAATGAGTTTCTTGTTTCAAAGTAGAAAGCACAGTTAAGGGAGTTTTAGGTTTTCAAACAGAGGAGGACTGTACCAACAAGAAAAGGAAGAGAGTTTCTATCAGCCGATATGGAAGGCTGAGCAGGATTGGGGGTAATGAGGCCATTTTGAGTCCTCTTAACTCTCCCATTAATATCTGTTTCAATTATTAGTTCCTTACTTGTTCCTAGTCAATGCCCCCACTCCACCATAACAGACTTGGTGAGGTTGTGAGTGCAACTACTATTATATTTCAGCACCTATAGGGCCCCAAATTTAAATATCTGAGATTTTTTCTTTTATTTTTACAGTGCAGTTAGGAACTGCCACTCTAACTTACTCTATTGTCATTAATCTCTTCATGCTTTTCATACTGCTTTTAGGGAGTGAAGCCTTAGGCCCTATAAAGCTTCTTCTTTAATTAATTAATTAATCAATTCATCCATCCATCAACAAATATTTAATGAGTATTTATTATTTATTAGGTATTATTCTAGGTGTTAGGATATAGCAAAGAAAGCAAAAAAAAATGAAACAAAAACAGAAAAATCACTCACTTTATGGAGGTCTCAATATAGTAGACATTATATTTCAGATGATCACAGGTGATAATTCAATGAGTTTTTTCATCACTGCAAAGTATTATTGGCTTTCAGCTTCTCATTCCTGAATCCCAATGAGATTTTCATTACTTTACCCCAATGGGGCCAGAATATCAGTCCCAGATATCTCTCAGTATTTCTTATTACAACAGATTATTAACTTTTTTCGTTATTCACTGTGACCACCTCTGATCTTCCTTTGGAGTGATTTTTTTCAAAGGAAAAATTACAAAAGTCATCTTCTTTACCTACTCTCTCTCTTATCCCAAATTCCTTTTAAGATTTTCATTGAATTTGAGTAAAGATTAGAATCTTGAACGAGGCCTTTATGGTCCACATACCACCTAACTTTGCACATATTTCTTCTGCCTTATTTACTCCTTTGCTCAAACACACACACACACACACACACACACACACACACACCACACACACACACACACACACACAGCTTTAACAGGTTACTTCCTTTTCATCTTTTATAAACTTCACTTCCTGACCCTACTAGATCCGGTACCTCAGCATCCTACCTGCCCTCTATAGCTCTTAGTTTGATATATAATCAAGCATACAGTATTATGATTATCTGATGAGGGGTGATAACAAGTGAGGCCCCAGACAGCAGTTTCCTTGTTGGTGTTTATTTACCACTGTATTCCCAATGCTTAGCACACTGTCTGGCATGTAGTAGTATTCAATGACAATTGTCTAATACATTAATAACATTGTGATACCTATTCTAATGACTGCTCAGTCTCTGCCAACATAGGGATGGTACCGATACTGTTGTCAGTTGGGTCAGAGGCCCTTCCAAAGGTTCCAGGAGCAATCAGGGATGGCTTCTTGGAAGAGAAAGAGTCTGAGCCAACAAGTAAACTGAGTTTTTCCTAAATGGGTATTTGACAGAGGCCTGGGTCTTTTCAGCTTGGCCCCTAATCTGTGCCTGATATGTAAATGTGGATGAGGTCTTTGTTGCTTTGAAATCACTGCTTGAAGTCAAGAAAGTAGAAAGAGGTAGTTTTTTTTGTATCAGCCTTTGGAGACCAGTGAACATGGGTTCATAGCCTGTAAATTTACTGCTCATTTATCTGCTAATGACTGTGATCCAGCTTTTTGAATTTCTCTCCTTTTTGTCCATTCCTGTTGTCTGCTACAGAGAATTTAGGCAGTTTACAGACTTCAGCTCAGGTTGGGTTAGGAAACTTCCAGAGAATATGTCCATGTACCTGGTTCTCTGAAGATTTTTAGGAGCATGAGAGAGCCTTTGCTGGGGAAGAGCATAAATAGTGTTTGGAAAACTGGAATCTAACAACAGCTTTTTCTATTATTCCAGCTATATTTACCTTCCCTCTAGGCAATGAGGTTACCTCTTTTATCACTGCTGTTGCATTTGTCCAATAAACTGCCGATTATCCATCTTCAACAGCAGGGCCTGGCTTTATCTCAGGCAAATCGGTTCCAGCAGATAGACTGATTACACCATTTCCTCCTCAAATTCTGTAGCTTGATGTTCCTGTGAACTTGTACTATTGGGGCTGTAGAATTCTCTCTTGCGCTGCCTGAATGCATGCATAAAAAAATGGCTGCAGCTAAGCCATCATCCTCTTCCATTTAAACCCTGATTTATCTCACTCTGGGATGCTGGCATAGAAATCTAATTTATGGTATAGGTTTGAGAAATGTCAGGAGGGACTTGCTGTTAAAAAATTCTCCTTCAATAAACATTTATGCCTCTTGCAAGGATGAGATCACATCATTTGTCTGACCAGAGGAAGATAGGTGTCCTTTCAAAAAAATGTTACTCCTTTTTCTCATTTACATTTTGGATCTCAGAATTGGATTAGTCATAATCCCTGGTTTATGACACACTCTCATTATTACTGTGTGTAGCCAGAGTTTGTTGTATAGCATTTTGAGTACTATATAATATTACAGTGTGATGCTACTGTAAATGATGTCTCCTTTCTTATCCATTCTCCTGTTGATGGGCATTAGGCATGATGCCAAGATTTTGCTATTATGAAATGTGCTGCTATGAACATTCTTGTGCATGTTTCCTGCTATACATGTGCAAGTGTCTCTTGGATTGGCATTGTTGGATTGTCGGAGACTGAATGTTCAATTTTACAGGAAAATTATAAATTATTTCTAAATTGGCCGTATCAATTTATCTTCCTACCAGCAGTGTGTAGGAGATTCTCTCGGTCCACATACTCCACAACACATGGAAGTTTCTTTATCTGTGTTGACAGAATGTATGTAAAGTGGTGTTTTATTATGGTCTTCATTGGCATTTCTCTAATCACCAAGAAAAGTAAAGTTCTTATAGCTGTTTTGTTCGCAGGTGTGTCTTTTTTGTGAACTGCCTATTTATGTCTTTTGCTCATTTTTCATTTTTTTGAAAATCCTTTCCTTTGTAGTTCTTTATATATTATTGATATTAATCCATTGTCAGTTATAACTGTTAAAAATATTACATTTCTATTTGTCTTTTTTTACTTGAAGTTTCTATTGATAAACAGGAGTTCTTAATTTGGATATAGTGGAAATTTATCAACCATTTATTTTATATAGTTTTTTGTTTATTTATTTGTTTGTTTTTGGCTTAAGAAATTATTTTCTATCCCTGGATTAGAAAGATATTTACCTATATAAAAGTGTTAAAGCTGGCTTTGGCACTTAAATTTTTAATTCAGTTAATTACATAAAAATTACAGTTAATTTTTATGTTTTGAGTGTGTTGGAGATTGAAATTTACTATTTTTCCCAAATAGATAACCATAGTTTCTGGCTTCATTTATTGAATAGTTTCTTATGTGTCCCATGACCTGACCTGCCACTTTTTTTTTCATCTAGAACATTCCCATATACCTACGTATGTGTTCAGGGTTTTGTATTCTATTCTATTTATAAATTTATCTATTACTGCAATAGTACCCCAATGTCATAGTTGCTATAGCTTCAGAATAATTCTTGATATCTGGTAAATGAGCCTTTCCTCATCAGTCTTTTTTCTCAGTAGTATATTGGCTATTCTTTGTTCTTTGTTCTTCCATGTATATTTTAGAATCAGCTTATTCATGAAAATCCTGTTGGAGTCTTGAGTAGAATTGCATTAAATATACAGATAAATTTGGGAAGAATTTACATCTACATAATATATGTTCCTACTTGCGAGTAGGAATGTGTATCTTCATTTATTTAAGGTTTTTGTAGATCAGACAAGACCTTGTATTCCAAAAGTTCTCTTGCTTGCTGCCATGAGAAGCTCTCATCTATTCTTCCACAGTCATAACAGGAGCTATGCCCATAATTATACATTTTTGTATATTGTCTTAATTCACTGTGTGCTCAATTACTCAAGATTACGAGGTGGTAATAGTTGTCTGATATTGAGGAGTCTGGGCATGTGTATTGCAGCTATCACTGTGCCTCTCAGGATTTTGACACACTGTGAGATCCTTTATCTGAGATTGGTAGTTTACCAAAGGTCTCTAGAGGTGCTTGCTTTCACTTCTCTTTATGCCCTTTTCCTGGTAGTCCAGGTATCTTGTGATTTGTTATTAGATATTTCAGTCACACCACACCTTCTTTCACCTGCTACCTAGTGACTAATCAATTGATCAATCTACATAATTAAACAGTACACTTTCCAACAACATTTATTCTTACCTTTGGTTTCTCTCTTTACTGTTTTAAGGGAAGCTCCTTCTGTAGTGGGAGGGCTATAAGTTTTGCCTTTATTTAATTCATTTCACAAGTACTTATTGAGTGGAACTGGCCACTGGGAGGCATACAAAGATGTATGCCCTGGGAGAAGAGGGTGCCCAAGGAGCTCACATCAGAGCCATCATAGTCAGCTAGTTAGAGCTGTGGGACAAGCATAGTCTTCTGCAGAAAGAAGCATATTCAAATCAGTGGTCCTAGTAATGAAACTAACAAGGTCTTAGCCTGCCATTTATCCTACTTGTATTTGATTTCTGGCAGAGCCAAGGAATGCCCACCATCTAGGCCTTTGCTGTATGCTTTAGGGAGAGGTGTGGGATTTGAGTCTGATAGTGCTTTGTCCCTTTGTTTCCTGATGGGTGATCTTAGCAAGTTATTTAGCTTTTCTAAACCTCTGTTTTCCTCCTTATAAGATGAGATTAACAATAGTTACCTTGGAGTGTGATGTTCTGATAATTAATGGCTTCTTTGTGCTTCTTTCTCTCAAGACTCTAGACAGAAAGTAATAAGAGCAACCCATCCAGGCCTTTTTCCATCTATCCATTGACAGCTGTACTTGGGCTACCTCTTCCAAACAAAGGTTGAAGGGAGGGTATATTAGTCAGTGTCTTCCAGAGAAACAGCACCAATATATCCTATTGATGAGAGAGAGTGATTTAAGGAATCAGCTTATACAATTAGAGAGGTCGGCAAGTCTAAAATCTGTAAGGTGAGCCAGTAGGCTGAAGACCCAGGTAAAGTCAATGTTGTAGATGAAATTTGAAGGCTGTCTGCTGGAAAATTTCCTCTTGCTGGGGGTAGTCAACTGTTTATTCTATCTAAGCCTTCAACTGATTAGATGAGGCCGACCCATAGTATGGAGGGCAGTCTGCTTTATTTAAAGTTCACTAATTTAAATGTAAATCTGATCCAAAGATGTCCTCACAGAAACATCTAGAGTAATGTTTGACCAAATATCTGGCTACTGTGGCCCAGCCAAGTTGACACATGAAATTAAAGATGGAATAAGTGGTGCCTTGTTATCACAGAAGGGCTTTGGGAAGCTCTTTCTTGTAACACCGTTACTTCTTCTTTAGTAATTAGGAAAATTTTCAGATGTATATAAACATCAGAGAGAGTTGCAATATAGCACCTTATCCATTCCACAGAGGCAGGATTCCACAGTGGTTAAGAACACAGATTATGGGATGAATGGCCTGAGTTCGAATCCTGGATGTGTAATCTTGGTCAAGTTACCTATCTTCTTAGTGCCTTAGTTTCTCCATTGGGAAATGGGGGTAAATAGTACATTTCTCTCACAGAATTGTAGTGAGGATTAAATAATATATGTATTAAACATAGATTAGTGCCAGACACATGGCTGTTCTCTATCAGTCACCTCTTAGAGTTAATACATTTTAACATTATGTTTGCTTCAATTTTTTTAATGAAAAATAACATTTGATTGTAGCCTCTTTTGTTTCTTTCCTCAAACTCATTTCCTTTTCTCCTTCCTCAAAGGCAGCATTGTCCTAAACTTGGCATCTAATTTGGCACTTGTTTCCCCTGCATTTTAACTACATATCCAAGATATAGACATATTTTTTTTGTGTTTCAAATAATGGAATATGTGTCACATTGTACGTAATATTCTGTAACTTGCTTTATTTTTCACTCAGCAATACGTATTGGGGCTTAAACAATTCTAATCTAGAGAGATTTATCTCATTTTTAACTGCTGATGGGATTTCTTTGTATGAACAGTTTACCTTCCTGGCCCTCTACTGCTAGATGTTGGGGAGTTTCTAATGTTTTTCTGTAACAAGCAGTGCTATGATGAAGATGTCTGTGGCTTTCCTGACCAATTGTGTCTTGTCTGACCAATTGCAGTTAGGTTGGCATGTTTCAGGTTCCCTGGCTATTGCCAAAGAACTCTCCAAGTTAGTTGTACTTTATTTTTCATATCCTGGCTAACACATGGTTGACACTGTTAGCCTTTAAAGACCTAAAGATGGAATAAGTGGTGCCTTGTTATCATATACATCTCTCTGTTTGCAGATGTTTGGACATATTTTCAGATACCCATAGGCCATTGGGTCCAAAGCCTTATAGAAAGAGAGCCACCCTAACAGTTGGTGTCTGCTAATGGTGACCTCCTTCAAATACTTGAGCCAGGTGGAGATTAGAAAGGGGTTAGGCCCAGCCGAGGCCCCACAAGCCAGATGTCCTGTGTCCTGCTAGCTGCTGGTGGCTTTGGTAGCTTTGAGAGGCTGTTTGAACTCTTAGGACTCCAGAGCAGTTGGGTTCCCCTGATTAGTGACTGAAGTAATGTTCTAAGTGGGGCACAAGTGCCAGAGAATTAAAAATACTTCTTGTTTTTGAATAAGAAGCTGACATGTTCTCAGGACAGCAGGGCTATATCTGGATGAGCAGCTGTCAGCCGCCTCACGGGCTCTCCCAGCCAGCTGATGTGCCAAGGGCTCCCAATTCTCCCAGCTCCCTTGCTTCCTAGGTGTAGGTCTTCAGTAGATGAAGGCTCAGGGAGGGCAGCTGCCTGTAGCTTTCCACCATCACTATAGCTTTGCTCCTGACACAACACTTGGCATATTGTGGTTGTGCACTTTCATTTTTAAATGAATGTGTCAAATGTCTCTGGTTGACCTGAACGTTCTGGGCTGATCTGGTTCTGGGCTGCATTGGGATGGGGAGATAGAAGCAGGGGAAGATGTCTTTGTCATTATGGGTTTGCTACTGACTTGGCAAAAATGGATCAAACAAACCAGTTGGAGGGCAGTCACCCCTCACTCTCAAGGAAGAGTTAGGGGCAGCCCCAAGATCCCTAGGTACCTTGTGCTAACTCCACGAGAACACTTAAAACACTGAATTTTTAAAGTCATTTTTATGACTTGTTCTATTCATCTTTGTACCCACAGCAGAATACACAGGGTGTGGAACATAGTATGTGTTCAGTGAATATTTGCCAATGAATCAGTAAAACAATGGAGGAAGATACACTGATCTTCACCAACCATGGTTTTGAAATGCTACTTTTGTTTCTGTATACTAAAAAATTTAAATTCCACAATCTTTTAATATATGCGTAATTCAACACAGTCCCTTTAAACAAAACACAGCAGGCAATATGGCTCCTTCCTCTTAGAACACTTGCAAATCTAGAGGATTGAAAGGGGTGAGAGATTTACTTAAACCCCTCCCAGGTCCAGTAACTACCATGATTATTTTGTGACAAGGCCAGACAGTTAAACAAGGATTTTGCTGAGACTTGGGAAATCGAAACACAGGAGAATGCGAGTGCAAAAATATCATTAAATGTTACATCAGTGAAGGCTGGTTTGAAAACTTTAAAAGAGGTGCAGTTTGCATTATATAAAAAACACAGAACTCAGGGGAGGCTCTGTTTTTCTCAGTACTTCAAAATGGTGATTCAGGATAAGGGGAGCAAAGACTTAATGCTTATTTAGAATCAATTGCTGTTAATACAATGAACAAATTAATGCAGGGCTATTGTTTTACCTTTCATTTTCTATTTTCTATGAAATTTTGATGTTATAGGTTGAATTGTAGTCCCTCCATAAGGTATGCTGAAGTCCTAATTCCACTTAACTGTCAACATGACCTTATTTGGAAATAGAATCTTTCCAGATGCGGTAAAATTAAAATGAGGTCTAATTAGGGTCTAAAAATAAAACGAGTTTAACATGACAGGTTCCTTATAAGAAGAGGGAAATATGGACACAGACATGCACATAGAGTAGAATATTATATGATGACACAGAGGGAAAAAGGCCATGTGAAAATGCAGGTAGAGAGTGGAGTAATGTGGCCATCAAGCCAAGGAATATCAGAGGCCACCAGAATCTGCAAGAGATAAGCAGAATCCTTCCCCAGAGGCTCTGGAGGGAGTATGGTCCTGCCAACGCCTTGATATCAGACTTCTAGCCCCCAGAACTGTGAGGGAATACATTTCTTTGTTTTAAACCACCCTAGTTTGTACTTTGTTACAGCAGCCCTAGCAAACTAATACATTTGATCTAGCAGTAGTTTCACCAGTCAAGCTAATTGTCAGATATATATCCCACAGGTGATAAGGGAACTTTCTAGATCATTAAATGCTACTGTGTGGCAGAATCACATATACCACGGAAGCTGAATCTCTGCATTTGTAACAGATGCCCTTCTGTTGCAAGGCCAAAGTCTTTTAGGAAAACTTTTCAGACTCTGTATACAAGCAAATTTGAAAACCACTTTTAGGGAAAGGTGGCTGAACAGTGCTCCAGGATGAGGAGGGGACCATATCTACTCCTTCGACGCCTTATCATTGTCCTTCTGTGTCCTCTGGTTTTTATGTTGTTGTTGTTGTTGTTGTTGTTGTTGTTTAGTTTGTAAGTTTTTAAGCTAAGAAGCTCTCATGCAAGGCCTTGGAGACTGATTGAGAGTTTCCATGGTGACCCATATGGTTTGTATCATTTTGTGGTTTTTGTTTATAATTCTCTGAATCTTAACACATATAGAGATTCATGGGGTTATCACCAGTTCCATAACTCTGGTGGACACACAGAGTTGCATCAAAAAACTCCCTCATGCTGTTCCTTCGTAGTTCCACCATTTCTCCACTCCTAACCCTTGATCTGTTCTTCATAATGATAGTTTTATAATTTCAAGACTATCATATAAATGAAATCAAATAGTATATAGACTTTTGAGACTGGCTTCTTTCACTCAGAATAATTCCTTTGACATTCATTCAGGTGTGTGTAAATAGTTTACTCATTTTATTTCAAAGTAGAATTTTATTGGCTGTACTATAGTCGGTTTATTCATTTATCTGCTGAAAGACATTTGGGTTGTTTTTAGTTTTTGGTGATTATTAATGGTGCTGCTAAAAATTTTGTACATGTTTTTGTGCGAAGATTTTATTCCTCTTGGGTGAACATCCAGGAGTGGGTTTGCTGGGTTATATGGTAAGTGTATGTTTAACTTAATTTAAACTGCCAAGCTTTTCAAGAATGGCTGATTTATTTTGAGTTAACTTTTGTATGAGTTGTAAGGCTTAGTTCAAGATTCCCCCACCCCATCCGTAAATGGATGTCTAGTCATTTCTACACCATTGCTGAAAAGACTTTTTTCTCCATTGAATTGTGTTTTCACCATTAAAATCAATTGGTCCCATAGTTGTGTAAGTCTATTTCTGGACTCTTCTCGGTTCCACTGGTATATTTGTCTATCCCTTCAATAGTGTCATGTCTTGATTGTAATAGCTCTACAGTGAGTCTTAAAATTGGATAGAGTTATTCAACTTCTTTTTCAAAATTGTTTTAGCTATTCTAATTCCTTTGATAATAGCTCTACAGTGAGTCTTAAAATTGGATAGTTATTCTTTCAACTTCTTTTTCAAAATTGTTTTATCTATTCTAATTCCTTTGCCTTTCCATTGACTTTCCAAATGCATTTTAGAAATAACTTATCTATATTTAAAAAATACTCCTGGGATTTTAATCAGAATTGCCTTAAATCTATAGAATGATTTGGGAAGAATTGACATTATTGCTATATTGAGCCTTCTAATCTGTGAACACAGTTTTTCCTTCCACTTATTTAGGTCTCTGATTTTCTGCATCAGTGTTTTGTACAGAGATTCTTGACAAGTTATTTTAGCTTATTAAATTATTTCTTTTTTTGAGCTAATGTAAATAGCACTGTTTTTAAATTTTGTTTTCAACATATAGAAATACAATTGATTTTTGTTTGTTAGCTTTGTATTGTGCAACCTTAATAAACTTAATTTTTGGTTGTAGGAGTTTTTTATAGGTTAATTGGGGCTTAATTCATAGACAATATTGATGATTATGAATATATTCATTTTATTTCTTCTTTTTTGATCATCTGTGTGCTTTAATTCTTTTTATTCCCCTATTGTACTGGCTATGACTTCTAATAAGATGTGGAATAGGATAGTGAGAGTAGACATCTTTGCCTTTTCCTGATCTTAAGACCTTTTAGTCTTTCAATATTAAGTATACTGTTAGCCATACTTTCTTTTGCTGAATACCCTTTATCAAGTTGAGGAAGTTCTCTTCTATCTTTGGTTTGCTGAGAGTCTTTGTTATGAATACATACTAATTTCGTCAAATGATTTTTCTGCATTTATTGATGTAGGATTTTTTTTTAGACTGCTAATATAGAGTATTATATTGCTTTATTTAAAAATATTGTATTAGTCTTGCATTTCTGAGACAGATCTCACATAGTCAAGGTTTATTCTTTTTGTATACAGAGATTCAATTTGCTGATCCTTACTTTTTTTTTTTTGAAGATTCTTGTGCCTCATGTTTATGAGGAATATCGATCACAGTTTTCTGTTTTTGTACGGCCTTTGGTTTCAGTAGTAGGATAATGCTGGCCTCATAAAATGAGGGGGGAGTATGCCATGTTCTTCTATTTTCTGGAAGAAATTATGTAGAATTGGTTTTATTTCTTCTTTAAATATTTGGTAGAATTTTCCAGTAAGATCTTCTAGGATTGAAGATTTCTTTTTTGGAAAGTTTTAAACTATGCATTACGTTTATTTAGCATTTATGGTACTATTTAGGTTATCGATTTCATCTTGGGTGAATTTTGGTATTTGTGTTTTTCAGTGAATTAGTCTGTGTCATCTAAGCTGCTGAGTTTATGTGTAGATCATTTATTATATTTCTTTATTTTCCTTGTAATATCTGTGGAACCTGTAGTGATGTTTCCTCTTAGATTCTTGACATTGGTAATTTGTGTCTTCACTCTCTTTTTTGTTAGTCTTTCTAGAAGTTTATCAATTTTGCTGATCTCTTCAAAGAAACCATTTTGGTTTTAATTATTTTATATGCTGTATTATATTTTCAATTTCTTTGTTTTCTGATTTTATTTTTATTATTTCCACCCTTCTATTTGCTTTGGGTTTAATATGTTTGTCTTTTCCTAGTCTCTTGAAATGGAAACTTAGTTCATTAATTTGAATTCTTTTTTTCTTTTCTAATATAAACATTTCGATGCTACAATTTCTGTCTAAGCACTACTTTGCCTGCATCTCATAAATTGTAAATGTTGTATTTTCATTTTCATTTAGTTCAAAATACTTCCTGATTTTCTTTAGACTTTATTTTTGACCCATGGATTGCTTACAAGTATGTTTTTAAGTGTTTGGAGATTTTCTTCTTATTTTTATGTTACTGTATTTTAATTTAATTCCATTACGCTAAGGAACATACTTTTACGATGCAATTAATTTAAAAAAATTAAGATTTGTTTTATGATCAGGATATGGTCTTTCTTGGGGAATGTTTCATGTACACTTGATAATAAAAGTGTATTCTGCTGTTGTTGTATCAAATGTTTTATAAATGTCCAGATCTAGTAGGTTGTAGGTTGTCTAGTTCTTCTTTGTCCTTGCTGGTTTTCTGTCTACTAATTCTATTTATTTCTGAAAAAGTTGTGTTGGACTCACTATAATTATGAATTTGTTTATTTCTCATTGCCTTTTCTCCAGGTTTTGTATTGTATATATAAATTTCTGTTTTTATGCATACTCATTTAAGATTTTTATATTTTCTTGGGAAATTGAGCCTTTTATGATTATATAATGTCTCTTTATCCATGGTAATTTTCTCTGCTCTGATGTCTCTTTTGTCTGATATTAATATAGCTGCTGTAGCTCTCATCTGATTATGTGTTTGCATGATATGTTTTTCCATTTTTTTAATCTTTAATTTACTTATATTCCAAGTGAGTTTTTTGTGGGGAGCATATAATTAGTGTGTTCTTTTTTTTAAAATTTATTACCATCTGTCTTTTGATTGGTATGTTTACGGCTTTACATTTAATGCATTTGTTGATATATTTTTTCTTATTCTTTTTTGTTTCTTTCTTCTCTTTTTTCTTTCTCTATTTTATCTTTCCTGCCTTATTTTGGGTTATTTAAGCTTTTTTTTAGTATTCCTTTTGGATTTACATACCATGGTTTTGAGAATATTACCTGAATTTTTTCAAATGATGGTTTACTTGGAGATAACAATATGTACACTTATTTTCACAGTGTGCTGCAATTCAGTATTTTACCACTTTAAGTGAATGTACAAGTCTTACCACCATTTAGTACCCTTTAGTCTCCCTCAATTTATGTTATAGTTGTCTTACATATTATATCCATACACCTCATCCCCCCCAGACCATATTATATATATTTTTTCTGTTAGCCATCAAACATATTTTAGAGAACTTAAAAGGAAAATAGGAAAATAGTCTATTATTTATAAACTTGATGGCTTTCAAGAGTTTTTCTTTGTCCTTAGTGTTTAGCAGTTTGATTATGATATATTTGAATAAGGGTTTCTTTAGGTTTATCGTGTTTGGGGTTTGATGATTTATTTTTGACCTATAGGTTTTTTCTTTAACCAAATTTGGGAAGTTTTTAGCCATTGTTTCTTCAAATATTTTTTCTGCTCTCATTCTGAGGCTCTAATAACACATATATTAGAGCTTTTGTTTTTGTTCTACAGGTCCTTGAGGCTCTGTTCGTTTTTAAAAAAATCTTATTTATTTCTCTTATTCTGAGTGAATAACTTCTATTGATATGTTTTCAAGTTTATTCAGGATGATAGCTCCTCAATCATCTCCATTCTGCTACTGAGCTGACCAAATGAGTTTTTAAGAAGTTATTGTATATTTCAGCCTAACACTTCTATTTGAGTTGTCTTTATTTTTCTATTTCTTTGTTGAAACTTTTTACTTCCCAATTTATTTTAAGAGTATTCATAGTTGCTTGTTGGAGCATTTTTAAAATAGTTGTCTTAAAGCCTTTGCAAAAAATTTTCAACATCTGTGATCTTGGGGTTGTTGTCTGTTGATTATCTTTTCCCATGTGTGTTGAGATTTTGCTGATTCCTTTAATTCTGAGCATATTTGGATTTACCTTGAACATTTACTATTATGTTATGAGACTCTTGGTCTCATTTACATCCTATACAGGATGTTGATTTTTATTTTTTAGTGGTTAGGTTAAGGCCACAAATTCTAAATGTTGCTGGTATGCTATTTCTAATGTTAGTTCAAGTTTCAAAACTTAAACAGTGTTCCTCTGATTTGTCCCATGTGTGTGCCACCCAGTGACCAGTCTGGAGCCTGGATGCAATCTGTCTTTAAATTTTGTTCTCACAGTTTTTTTTTTTCCCAATCCTGATTAGGATTCTATCCATGTATGAGCAGCTCAGGGGTGTGCCCAGACGTTCATAAACAACTTGATGGGACTACTCTCCTGAATGCCTCCTTCTCTATGATATTCCCAATACTTTCCTATTTCTGGGGGCTCCCCTTTGATGATCTTTCAGCTAGTTAGCTGTAACTTCTGTGATTTAAACCTTGTATACTTTTGTGACTATACCTGTCCAGGGCCAAGTGGTGAGAGGAACAGAAAAGAAAACTCTGATAAACTTAAAGCTAGGTTGATGGTACTTAAAATTCTTGTCCTCTTCTCTTATCTGCCTGCCACTATTTACTCTTTCGATTCCTTCAAGAGCTGTTCTATGCATTCTGTTCAAGTTTTACGGCTACATTCAAGGGGAGAATCATGGTAGGGTGTGATTACTCCATCATGTCCTATCAATACTAACCAGACATGCACCTCTAAACCAGCTGTAGAATGCTTTATCCATTGCACAGTTTTTATCGAGCCCTCTAAGTGAGGTTCACAAACTTTCCTTGCTCTTGAGGCTGGAGACCTTTGAACAGTACAGATATGGTAGGCAAGTCCCTGGAAACTCAGACAGAACCAACGGATGGGGATCAGAAAATCCAGATGTTCACTAGTTGGTGACTGCTCAGCTAGACAGATCTCTTAGGACACTTGGTGTACACAGAGATAAAATTCAGGATGGGAAATTAGAGAATTAGCTTGTGATACCATATTGAGAACTACTTTGTTCCTGGATGATGTCTCTATGTTGACTTGTTACATGTGTAGCTTCGGTTTCCTATGGGTGCAGCATATTTCTTATGTGTGCAGGATTTCACTTCTGGAAAATCACTTTATAACATAAAAACCTTAAGTCTAACATGGAAATATATGAAAAGACTATAAAACACAAATATGTGCCTTTGAAGTATTATTTATGGTAAGTTCATGAAACCAAAAAGGGTCTTTAAAGGTTAATTTTACATTTGTGTGTGTTTCAGCCAGGTCTGGGCCAATGAAAATGTTTAAAACTATAAGCCCAATGGCGTTTGTGCTGAAGATACCATTTTTCTTTTCTTAATAAGTCTCATAGATTAGGTGCTTTTTATTGCTCTAAGAACCTTTAAACTGCTTTAAAAAGTATGGTATTCTTGTCCATAGATGTCTCTCTGTTTAAAATCACAGGCCACCTCTCCTAATCCTGCCTGAGTAGCTGAAGACAAGGTTCCAGCCATGGTTCCCAAACCATCAACTGACCATTGAATTATCCCAGCATTTTGTCTACTGTGCAATTGCTCAACTGTGTGCTGAGCATCCAATAGCCCACCAATAAATGAAGTAAATGCCTGGTGATCCGGCTAGGACAGACCTCGATTTCTCCATCCCAGGGCCTCCCAGTCTCTCTTGAGTTTTATGGTTACACAGAAATGGCAGCTGGGGGCATGTGAGGTCCTCAGACTCTGATTCTAGGTGTGCGATTCAAGGGCAGAGCTGCTGGGTGCAGAGACTGAAGTTAATAGCGGTTATTGACTTGGTTTCAGGCAACTTCGATCTGAGTCAGATTCCCCCCCCCCCCACCAATAAAACCACCCTGCCTTCCTTGTGCTTGCTCATAGACACCATTACTGTGTCTATTCCTTGCTCATAGACACCATTACTGTGTCATGGCTGCGCCCATGGGCCAGGCTGTCCAACTCTGGGTCACCACACAGCACCTATAAGCCCTGTGGGAACATCTGTTTTCTGGCTGGAAGAGCTATTTGGGGGGCATTGGTTGAGTCCCTTTTGGGTCCAGTCTGCTCATTTTTCTCTTCTGTTGTTTGTCATGTTTGAAAAATTAAAACAGCTTGTAGTCTCTGGCCCAGGACTTGTCTGATTCGCTGATACATCATGGAAGATGGCTCAATAGGGCCAAAGTCCAATGAGGTTAAAAGATGTGGTGTCCATCTCCATGGCAGGGACACCTGCTCTGTATTTCAATTGGACTCTTGATGGGACAGCTGCCTGACAGAGCTTAGAGCATGACCTTTGTGGGAGGGCTGACCTGCAAGGAGATATCACTTCCAAAATGGAAAGGGGTGCCTGCTTTTTACTTTGAACAAGTCTCATTACTAAGCCATTTCCTGGATCCCTTTCTTTTGAGATATTTACCAGGCAAAACTCTGATAGGAGCTGAACATGGCCACCACCTTTACATCCTATACTAGAGCACTCAGTGTTGCTGTAGAGAAATAAGGAAGCCAGGTGCTGGTTTTAATTTGTAGTTTAAAAAAAATAAATTTATTTATTTAAATTAGTTTCAAGTATGCAGTATATTGGTTAGACATCTATATTGTTCATAAAACAATTCCCCTAATTGCTCCCTCCGTCCCCTCGTCCTCCACTTAGCCATCATATTAATGCTAACTGCATTCCCTGTGCCATGTTCCCATTCTTGTGCCCAGCTATCAACTGCTAATTTGTACTGCTTTAATCTTTTACCCTATTCTCCCAATCCCCAAACCCCCAACCCTCTGTCACCAAATTTTCCACTATATTTGTGAGTCTGTTTTTGATTAGTTTGTTCTTTTTGTTCCTTAGATTCCACATATAAGTGAAATCATATGGTATTTATCTTTCTCAGTCTGACTTATTTCACTCAGCATAATAACTTCTAGGTCCATCCATGTCATTGCAAATGGTAGGATTTCATTTTTTTAATGGCTGAGTAATATTCCATTGTACATATGAACCATAATTTCTTTATCCAATCGTCTTTTGATGGGCATTTAGGTTGCTTCCATATCTTGGCTATTGTAATTTGTGCTGCCATGAATATTGGAGTTTTTATTAAAGATCTCCATGGTTTGCACTCTTCCTCCCTAAACTCATATTTCATACTTTGTATTCTGCTCTCAAACCATCATCCTCTTCCCTTTCCATTTTTTTTTTCAGCCATTAGATGGGAACCACTTCATCTCCTACTCCAAAATTATAACCCCACTGCATTGCACCTTTTGGCTCCTGATCTCATCTTGTTACTCCAGAGGGTGTAAACATCCCTCTTCCTTGCAAAGCCACTTCCTGCCTTGGGCTCTGAACCATCCCCTTTCTGCCTCTCCAGGATTTGGCCTTCTCTCCCTCACATCTTTTTCCTGCATTATCAATTTCTCTCTCTCCGCTCGTTCATTGCTGCTTTGCCTAAAAACTTGTTTTAGAATCTTCTATCTAAACAAACAAACAAACAAACAGACAAACAAACTACGGAACAGACAAACAAACTACAAACAAACAAACTACATTTCCCCACAGACAAACAAACTATAAACAAACTACATTTCCCCACAGACAAACAAACTACAAACAAACAAACTACATTTCCCCACAGACAAACAAACAGACAAACAAACTACATTTCCCCACACTCCCTTCCAGCTATTGCCTTGTTTCTCTCATCTTCGTTTCCTCTCCTTTTGTTTACTTTTCAACCCATAACATGTGGCTACTGATATCACCATCCCTCTCCTAAAACTACCTTTGTCAAGGCTAACCATTTTTATACTTTCAATCCAGCATGTTTCCCTCTTCCTTGCTCTCTCTGTAAACTTTGTCAAGGTTGAGCATCACCTCCTTGACTTTCTCTTCTCTGATCTTTGGTGTTATCATTAGTGTGTCATTCTGCTACTTTATAGGTCCCTTTTCTCAACCACTCACAGGCTTCCCCTCTCTTGTCCAAACTTGAACTGTTGGCAGTCCCCTAGGGGCAGGGCTCTGCCACTTCTCATTTCTCTCTACTGTTTCTCATTGGTGATCTCATCTATACCAGTGCTTTTAAATATTTACACATTAAACTACTCCAAAGTTAGTCTCTAGCTCACACTTTTCCTCTGAGCCCTGATATCTGCCTGGATGTTTTCCAGGCAGCTTGGCCTTAATAGATCCCTAGGAGAATTCTCCAACCACCTCCTCCCTTAGTTGTTCCAACTCACAAAATGGTTCTACAGCCATCCAGATACTCAAGCCCTAAATGGGAATCATCCCTGAACCCCCTTTCCCTCACACTTCACATCCTATTTGATGGACTCACTAACATCATAAGGAACTAGATCCAGTCAGAAGGAAACCAGGGACCCCTCACCTCATTGACAAGTGATCAGATACCTCAGGCAATGCTGGCTGTGTCTCTACATTTGCTCCCTACCCTCATGGGCCAGAGGAGTGGAGGCTCAAGTAGTAGGAGTATACGAAAGAAAATTGTAGGAGAACATGCTTTCTCCTCAAAGACAACAATTAGTCATGCCTCGGGGGACAGTGAAGAAAAGCATTAAGTGAGGCAAAATGAATCTTGACTATTTTTTTCCCTCTTTAATTCCACCCGCCCCCACTTCCACCCCTGACCTATGGATGTTGCTGTTTTCCCTTAAGAACTGGATCTCTGTGGGATCTCCTCCTATAGCACCTAGGGCCAGGCACACCCAGGGCCAGGCACACCTGGGGCCAGGTGCACCCAGGGTATGGTCTGTGGCTCCACCTGGGGTGCGAACCCAGGACCTTCTGCGTAAAGCAGACATGCTAACCACTACACTATGGAGCCACCTCGAATCTTGACTTTTTTAATAACTAAAAGTGACTTAAAGTTTTGGGCGTCATTCTGGAACTAAGGAGAATGAATGAAGGAAAAGAAAGCTTTTTATATTTTTATTTTACTGGTTTCTGTTTAATAAGCCGATGACAATAAATATGACTATCACCTCCTTTTAAAGACTTTTTAAAGACTTTTTATTAAACTTCAAATGAAACCTGACTCCTCGCAGGAACCTTTATGCACAGTCTGTGTGTTAGGTGCAGAAGATTCAGTGGGTGAACAAACAGTATTTTACCTTTCTTCATGGAGTTTTCACTTAGTAGGGGAGGTAGACATCAGACAAATAATTGCCTAGTCACATAAACTAGTACAAAATATGATGCTTGGAAGGAAAAGTCAAGGATGTTGAGATTATGGGATGATATTGTTAGGGGTCTGATTCACATTCAGGATCTGGAAAGGCCCCTGAGGAAGTGTCATTTACACTTGAATTTGAAGGGTGAGAGTGATCTAAACAGGCAGTGATGGGGGGAGTGCATCCTTGATTCCAGGTGGAAGGAATGGAGGCTCATCGGAAGGGGGAAGAGGTGAGGTGAGGCTGAGAGGGAGGGAGGTTAGGCTGAGAGGAGGGAAGTGGGGTTGAGAGGGAAGGAGTTGAAGCCTGTGAGTGACGTAAGGCTGAGGAAGATGTCCTGATTCTCACAGAGTGAGCTTTTAGAAGGTGGGGACAGTGACCCCATCCAAGGTAGGTTTTAGAAATACCATTCAAGCTACTGGGCTGAGGAGGTGGTAAGCTGGGAACACCTCTGAGGCCTGGGCATCAGCACTGGGTGGCTGCCCTGGTGTCTGCTGAGGTGTGCCTCCTCTCCATGTCCCCAAGACTGGCCCTTGATGGGAAGAGTGTTTAGGGTGTGGCGAGGAAGGAAGTTCAGACCCATTTTGGAGCTCAGGCTGAGTCCTCACTTGGATGTCAGTACCCATGGTTGGGAGATGCAGCCATGTTGGATGGGGCTGCTCTCTCCAGGGTACTAAACAGAGAAGTGGGCAGAATCCTGGCTCTGTGGAATGAACTGAGCAAAGGGGACTGTTCTTTTTCCCACTCACATGGAGAGAGAAGGAAGCTTGATCTATGTTGTCTTTTGCCACATCTTCAGCACCTAGTACAATTCTTTGGGCTTTGCGCTTAGCAGACACTTCTTGAATAAATGAATATTCCACATATGTTAGACTCGGGTGCAGATGCAGGCTGAGCTGACCAAGGAGCCAGGGCTAGTTCCAGAAGGCCCTGACTTCCCTGTCCATTTTCATGGGCTGAGTGCTGACATGCTTTTGTTTGCTCAGACCTTTCCCTTCTTCTTCTGTGGCTGGTGTGCAGGACAGGTTGCAGGGAGGATTGGCTGGACTGCTAAATTTCTCCACACTGCTGTATCTACCTGATGTTCTCCTAGCTGGCTCCTCTGTTAGGCCTGTCTCTGCAGCTAATGCTATTTCCCCAGAAGAATGCACAGAAAATGACTCAGACGACAATCTGCATCATTATTATTTTTACTCTTGAACTGACTGCTTTGGTGCCCATCAAGGGCTCTCCACGGACATCTCATTTGGAAATATTTTGGGCTTGCTATCTGCAGGTGATTGCCTTTAAGACAAAGGCAGTCTGAGACAACTTCATTACCTTCCAGGTATTTCATTAAATTTGGGCTGCCTCAGATATGGGAGAGAGCGTGACTTACCATGGACTTCTTAGCATACATTTATGTATTTATCTAATTTATCTGTAAGTTCAAAAACACCTGGGAAGCATGCAGAACTTTTCTCATACTCATGCTAGTGTTTTATAATTTTGTTAAATGAATGATTTATTGAGCACCTTGAGTACAACTGACATTGTGCCAATCATTTAGCCTCCAACATCTCGTTTTATTTCCACCATGTCCCTGTGAGGTGAGTATTATTGTTTTTTTTTCTTGGGAAGTAAATCATTGCTTTGAGAGATAAAACCACTTGTTCAGAATTTATCAGGATTTGTACCAAGAGACTGAGCCTTGCTCTTTTCCCTTTGTGAACCTGACAGTGGAGGAGACAGGCCAAAGACAGCTGACTTGTTCAGGTCAGGCAGTCAGATCTGGGAGATCAGTGGGGCTGTACTTAGAAATGGGACCTCCCCCAGGCACTGGTTTAGGTCCTGCAGACAGAAAGATGGATGGAAAGGAGGAGCTCTTGGTGGGGGTGTGTGGGAGAGATAGACACAAACAACTGCTCAACCAGGCAGTGACAATGGGGGGTGGCATTCTAGGAGCTTTGCAGACCAGTAGTTATCCTAGGACTCTGAGAATACGGCTTTGTACTGAGAGTGATGGCTACAGGATGGCCTGCCCCATGAGCTCCGTGTACCATGAGGTAAGCCCAACCTCTGACCTCATAGTCTACCATCGTCTAGTTAGATACATGGAAGCTACTTCTATTTTATTGATCAAATTCAGACATGTTTCTGTTGGTTATAGTCAGAGAAGATCGAAATAGGTGGCAACTTAGCGTTGCTCTTTGCAGTAGGAAATAGTTATACAGTGGAAAATTCCCTGTACTTTGAATCAGAAAGCCATGGGTTCAAACATGAGTTTTGATCACTGTTTGGTGACCTTGGGCAAGTCATGAAACCTCTCTAGGTCTCATTTTTCTAACTACAGCTTGGGATAGAATTATCTATTGCTATTTTGAGGATTAAATGGTATATACCAGTGGTTCCCAAATCGAGATGATTTTGTTCCCCAGGGGGCATTTGGCAACATCTGGAGACATTTTTCATTGTGACAATTAGGGGTTAGAACCCTGTGGCATCTGGTGGGTAGAACCCAGGTGCTGCTAAACATTTTAATGCAGAAGTCAGCCCTCCACGAGAGCAAATTATCTAGCCCAAAATGTCTGTAGTGCTGAGATTGAGAAAACCTGGTGTCAATGATCAAGTTTCACCTAGTGCTTAGCACCCAGAAGGGTGTTAATCAAGGTGAATTGAATTAGATTCAGAGTGTTAAGAGTGGGAGGCCTCCTTGCTGGGAATCTTTTCAGGCACCCTGAGATTCTATGGCTGGCCTCAGGGACCCAAGGGGGAGATGGGGGACTGTGAAAGGAGGTTGTTCACTGTCAGGGATCATGAGGGCTCCTTAGTCTTGCTGATGAACAACACTTCCCTTTCTCGTTTGGGATCTCACTCTCACCACTTGGAACATGACATGTGCAGCAGCTTCCAAGGGCTCGCTGTGATGCTTCTTTCCAGGGGCTTGCATGTGCTGGCCAGGACAAAGGCTTTTGAAGGCTTTTTACAGGGGTTCTGCCCACCCCCTCCCAACTCCTAGACCTGGACTAGACCCATTCCACCTGCCTGCAGCTGCTGGAGAGAAGGCGCAGCAGTTGGGGAAGGGCTTTCATCCCCAAGACCTCTCAGTATGGGGCTTCATTCTTGGTGTAAGCAGCTTGTGCTTTGGCCCCAGGTGGCCAAGTGGTATATGGACACCAGACCCTACCGGGTTTGGGCTTGAAGGAGATCCTCAAGCTTAGGCTAGGGGTAATGAGTCCATAGAGAATTCTTGTGTCTTTCTTGTTCTATGTTGGCTGGTCTCATGTCTTTCTGAGGCCACCAGGCTGGGGAGCCAGGGCAAAGGGCATCTGTTAGTCTTGTGAGAGAATTATTAGCAGTAAGTGCAAAGGAGATTAGCGGGGCAAAAAAGAAGCCAGGGAGATGTGCTAGGACCTCCCTTTGTGGTCAGTGAGAGGTGGTGTGACCGCTGAAGGTTATGGAGGGGTGTGGAGAGGAGGGCCAGATTTGGGCAACTTTGCAGAAATCCAGTGGCCAGGGCATATGGGTCAGCAGGGTGTGGAGGAGAGAGGCTGACACCCTAATGTCTAGAGGAGATGGGGAAGGGAAGGAGACAGAGCAGGCCTGAGGAGGAGCTCAGTTTGGACATGGTGAGGGCGAGGGGCTTAGGGGGCACTGGAGAGAACAATATTGTATGGTGAAGGATGGAGAGAAGGAGCCCTCTTCTCCAGGCTGTCCCCAAGCCCAGGGCCTAGTGATGAGTCTTGGTCCTCCCTGGCTTGATGGAGACTTGGCAAGGGAAGTTCCTTAAGCAACAGTGCAGCTGGGTTCCCAAGAGACTTCGTGCTACTGCCCTTGGTCTGGCCACTTCCTACTGACCATCCACAGGGTCCAGAGGCTCATTTAGTCTGACAATCCTGGATATGACACACTGGCCCAGGAGAGGTTGGGCAACTAGGACTCTTAGGTTGTCTCAGAAAGAGGCTTAATTTTGTTCAAGTCTTCATAACCACTCTGAGTCTCAGTTTTCTCCTTTTTAAAATGGGATATTCATTTCTGCCTATCTGTCTCACAGAGCAGCTGTGAAAATTAACTGGGCTCATTTCTGAGGCAGTACAGCACCATGAACTCAACAGTAACCACAGAGCTGAGGGGCTACTCAGGGGCTGCTGCCTTGGGGGCACACAGCTCACTTCCTCTCAGCGAATTTGCACTTGTGCCCTGCTCTCATCTTCCCCTCCTCTCCTTCTGCATGTGACTCCTCCAGCCTTCCCGGTTGAACTGGGTCCTACCCCAGGCCAGGGCCCATCAGCATGTGGGGGAGAGACTGCATTTCCTAATTTACCAACTCAGCAGAGGTTGTCCAGTCACACTCACTTCTGACAAGGTGGTGGGCACAGGAGAGGGGCTGCCCACCTACTACCTCAGGGGCTGTGTCTAGGTCATGGCCACTGTCTGCTCCCACTTAGGTAGCTCCCCGCTCTCTGGGAATTGCTAGCCTCTGGAAATCTGTGTTGTTTCCGGGCCTTGAGTTGGCTAATTAGATTAACAACAGACGGCCTCAGGAGAAAATGCCACGGGTGTTTCTAAAGTGTTTTTAGGGAGCCATAAAAATGCTAGGCTGTCTTCTTTATAACGGTTTTTAAGGTCTTGATTTAAGAGATTCTTGAGTTTTCCTGTGTTTGCCTGTGGGTTGCTGTTGCTGAGAAACTCATGTTCTGCTGGGGGACTCTCTTTTATAGCTGCTACAGCCACTATGGGGAGACATTCTCCCCATAAGGTGGAGGCAGTACTGGAGAAAGAAAGTCCTGATGTGAGCCAGGTGCTGTGCAAAGCAGATTACGTGTTATTGCAGTCCTACTAGAAACCCATGTGATACTGAGCCTGTCCAGAGGCAGGCACTGAGGCTCTGAAAAGTCCCTGACTTGTCTCAAATCACACTGTTGCCAAGGGCTGGGCTCACCAGAAGTCTTTCCCCTCCTCTCCTGCCAACAACACTGCCTGTGCCACCCTCAGCTGCTCTCCCCTGACTGACTCTGGTCACAGGAGTCCTCAGGGGTAGCTACACTTCACCTTTTGATTCCTAGAGACAATTTTCCACACATACTCATACTGACCCTCTTAAATATAACTCAGATCATTTTTGTTCAAAATACTTCCAGTGATTTCTGTTCTCAGTTAGAGTAAGACCCAAAGTCTTTTTCATCCCCTCCAAGGCCCTCATGAAACAGCTGCTGCTTCGTCTGGCCTCATCTCTGACTGCCGTCCTCCATGCTTACCTGGTGCCTCAGGACCTTTGCACAGGCGGTTCCCTCTAATTGGATCATCCTTTACCCAGATAGCCTCAGACTCACTTTATTACCTTGTCGGAACTCTGTGTGATGCTGCCTCATCAGAGAAGCAGTCTCTGACTGCCCTTCCTGAAATATCTTCCACATTATTCTTTGGTCTTTGCCCTGTTTTACTCTCTAGTGTTGTCACAACCTGATGATATAGTTTGATGGTTCATTGATTATTCTCTTCTACCAGGCTATGATAAAAGGGGCTACATTTCCCTTGCCTCAATCACACACTCTATGTGAGCATTAGCACCTGGCACACAGTTGGCACTCAATGAATTTGATGAATGGAGGACTCATTGAATGACAACCAGGATAAAAGGGGCAGTGGGGAAGGGAAAATAGAGTGACAGTAAAGGAAAGAGAGGAGCAAATCTTTTAGAAAGAGCTTTTAAGGGTGGACATTTGGGCATAAGGACACCAGTCTGCCAGGGAAGAAGGCCCAGCTAGGAGGAGCTGGGGCACCATTTGAAGGAGACTGGCATGAAGCCCTTTGCTTGGGTTCCTAGTGACCGCTGAGCTTCCACCAAAGCTGTGGCCCTTGTGAAGTTAGTGGCCTTGGCAGCCAAGTGCTTCCAGATTCCTTTCTAGAAAGGCTGGTAATCCATGAAGGCTCTCCCTTGGAGCGACTGTAATTCAAATCTGTAATTCAGATACATTTTAAGGCATAAAATAGGGCAAAACCAAGCAGGTCTTGCCTTTGCAGTGGCATGTCTTACTGAAAGTTTTGCTTGCAGAGGTGTGGGTTCTGTCAAGGTGTGGAGAGGCGTGTTAATCATGGTTGACAACTAGTGGTCGTTTCGGGGATTGAACCAGAACATGTGGCTTGTTGGTCAGTTCTCCATTTTCTGTGCTCATGGATGCTGTTGAATGGTGGGTTACTGAGATTTACCCTGATACAGCACCTTGTCCCATAGCTTTAGTGGGAGCCAGCAACTCCTCTACACTGGGACTACCCATGCTACTGTTCATCCCATGGGAAGGAAGAGGCAGCTGTCATTTCCTGGTGTCTGCAGTGGCTGGCTTCAAGCTAGGCATTTGTTATTTTCTGAGTCCTTGTTGTGAAATGGGCTTCAGTATTCTTTACATTTTACAGAGGTGGAAAGCGGATTTCAGAGAAGCCATGTGACTTGCCCAAGCTCCCGTCCCTATAAGTAGCAGAAGCAGGATCTGATGCCTCATCTGGGTCCTTCAGGTCCAATGGCTGATTCATTACAACACGTTCAGGAGACAAATCTCCCTTCTGACCCCATACAGGGCATAACCAACACTCTTGGCTGTTTTCTTTATTATTCTATCAGTTTTTCCACCATGACCTCTAAGTGGAAGCATGAGGGCATTTTCCATGGAACAAGGAGCAGTGAGATTCACGTGCTGGCCAGCAAACTGAGGGAGATGAGCTGCATACGGAGGAATCAGAGATGTTCTGGATAAACCATCAGCCCAGGGAGCCAGTAGAGCTTTGTGGTAGAGAAGTCAGGATCAGGAGTTGGATTTGAGTTAGCTATGTGATCTTGGACAGTCATTTCTGGTTTCAGAAATTCAGTTTTCTCATTTATTATATGGGAATAAAAGTTGCCTTTGAAGTTAAAGCTTCCAGTGTCTTATGCATTGTAAGATTTAACAGTCACAAAAAAAGAGAAAGTAATCCAGGATAACACATTTAAGTGTATTACTATCACGCTTTGCCAACATTTGTCAGAAATATTGAGTACCTATCATGTGCCAAGCTCTGTTCTGGGTGGTAGGGGTCCAGTGGTGAGCAAGCAGACTGACACTTTCCTCCTGGGGCTGTGGTGTAGTATAGGAGACCCTGGAAGAAGTCCTCTAAGCTGGGATCTAATGGGTGAGAGGAACTTAATTGTTACCAGATCTAGGTTAGTCCCAGGTGGTGGAAGGAGGAAGGGGAGAGTGTTCCACAACCCTGAACAGTGTTGGAAAGTAATAAGGATAGAGTGGATTTGATCTCTCCCTTAAGACTAGTAGAAGCCATTGAGAGCTTTCAAACAGGGACTACTACTATTGTCAGATTTGTGTTTGAAAAGTTCATTTTGGATGCGGTGTGGAGCCTGGAGGGCAGTGATTATTGCAGATGAATGAAGACCAGCTAGGAGGCTGATTAAATTATTTTGGCAACTAATGAAGGTGGCTTGGTGTAGGCAATGGATGGGGCCGGGACCTGGCAGGAGCACGTTCTCTGCCTGGCCTCCTGGCCCCTTCCTGAGCCAGGTGGACGAGTGTCTGTCACAGAGGAAACTGGTGCTATAGCTAGTTATGGGTCGAATTGTGTCCATCTCCAAAATAGATATATTGGGGACCTAACCCCGTACCTCATCATGTGACCTTATTTGGAAATAAGGTCTTTATAGATGATCAAGTTAAGATGGGGTCATTAGGATGAGCCCTAATCCTATATGACTAATGTCCTTATAAAAAAAGGAGAAATTTGGACACAGAGTCACACACACAGAGGGAAGACGGTGTGAAGACATGGGGAGAAGATGCCATCTGTAAGCCAAGGAGAGAGGCCTGGAACAGATGCTTTCCTCACAGCTCTCTGAGGAAACCAGCCCAGCTGACACCTTGATGTTAGACAATTCTGGCTTCTAGAAGTGGGAAAGAATAAATTTCTGTTGTCTAAGCCACCCAGTGTGTTGTAATGAATACCTATTTGTCTCTTTCTACAAAAAACATGGAGGCCTCTAAAACATCGGCATACCTGCTCTAGGAGATGCAGACACCTGGTGGTGGTGGGCTCTCCAGGTGATGCTGATGAGTGTTCCAGGTGTGGAGAGGGCGGGTGAGCACAGGAGTCATGCAGGCCTGCTCTGCATTTGTGGCCTTGGTCCTCAGCTCTATCCTCGGGGGAAGCCAGGCCACCAGAAAGCTCTGTATTTAACCTTTATGCTCCCAGGCCCCTTCAGAGTCTCCTACACAAAGCGGAGTCCTAGAGGAAACAAGCCATATAGAATTTACTTTAGTCTCTGTGGTTCACACTGTTATTGATATAGGTGTAGTAGAAAGAAGTTAAACATGGGAGTTAGAGAATGAAGCTCTGTCACTTGTTGGCTTTGCAAGCTTAGCCAAGACACTTATACTTTCTGAGCCCTGATTTCTTTATCTGTGAGGTGGAACCATGTTCTTGCAAGATCACCATAAAGATGCAGGAAGGGTGTGTACAAACAAGGCTGCCACATATAACTGGGCAGGCTGAGTCCCGGGTAGACTTGGTTAGCACACTGCTCACCACCCTTTCCATGCTGGGCCATGTTCTTCTAAGTTCCTATGGGCTGGGGTGGCCCTGTATATCAAGGGTCTCATGGTATTCCCAGCATGTAGTCCATAGTCAATAAGTGTTTGCTTTGTCCCTTGAAGAAATTGTCCATTATGTAGTTTGGAGGAATATCTTTCAGAATTTAGTTAATGTCTGTTTCCTCCTCTGTGACAACGTGATCCATGTAACTGAATATATTTTCCTTTGTTGCTCTCACTGCCAGGAAGGTCAAGGCTATTAATTCTTATGTTTGCACAATTGTATTCCCCTTTTCCCTTGTTCTAATTTATTATGCTTTATTTATGTTGTGCCAGTTGATTAAATATGTTCTTTGTGGTAAGCCACCTCAGTTCCTCTGGAGAAAATGTTTGTAAGTAAATGCAATATATTTTTAGACATTGGCCAGCACATCTTGTGGCTATTCTGTATTTTTTAGCCTGGCAGACAGACAGAGGCAAGTGGAGCAATTCTGGCAGCTGCATGGTGCTGAGCCTGAACCCCAATATTCCACTGATCACAGTGTAGGTGGGGAAGATACTGCATGTGGGCAGTGGGTATTTGCCATTTGCAGATTGGGCTGGTATATCTGCATGGGAATTGGGGGCCTGTGGTCTAATCCAGAGAAGAAAAGGAGACCATCTTCTGGCATTGTGTCCTGAGGGAAAAGCCTTGAGTGCGTATGTATAATAGTGAGAGGTTCTAGGCTCTGCAGGTACACGTGGGGGCCTTGCTCCAATCTGCTCACTTTTTGTTGCTAGAAATGTTCCACAGCTGTTATTATTTCCTTGTTTTCCAAATTTTCTTCTCCTCCAGAGTTGAAAACTCACTGTCCAAAATGGAACCCAGCTCAGAGATGTGTTTGTGTGATTGGCACAGTGTGTTTACAATAAGCATTGGAGTGCCTTTACGTTGTGTGTGCACTGTTGGGTCAGACACAGGCCTCATCACCCCCTTGAGCTCATCCACGCCTGTTCCCCTACTCACTGTGTGGCCTGCCTGGAACAGAGTCTGTGTGCCTGCGGCTCCTACATTTTGACCATAATAGGCCATAAGATGGAAGGGAAACATTTACTGAGTATCTACTACACTCCAATCACTTTTTCTAAGCATTTTTGCAAGTTTAGGTTTCTCTAGCTATATCAACCTTACAATGTAGACATTAATCATATTTACAATGGAGGAGACTGAACCCCAAATCTGTTGTGTAAGCAGAGCATTTCAGGACTTAAGCATCTCCGGCTTCTACATAGGCTCTGCAGGTTCTACCTCTACCATGGGAGCTGGGCTTTTTCAAGGAAGACTACACTGGGATCCATGAGTCAAGCCCATGCTGCTTAGAAATACCTCCTCCCTAATTGCCTTCCTTATGGGACAGGAGACGGACAATGGTTCCTTTGATGATTTCCGATCACTTATGGTACCATAGCTCACAGATCAGTTCCCAAAATGTTTGGAGCAAACCTGTGGCAGTGTTTTATATTTTCCTAGGTTCTGTGCATTTCTGTTTCTACCTGACATCAAAGGCTTGTGAAGACCATCAGATCTCAAGGCAGGAGTCTGCAAAGTGCAAGACAGAGATAAAGAGGTATGGGTTATGATTGAGAGAGCAGCTGGTGTTTCTCTTCAGGCTGCTAGAGGGACACCGAGGGACAGGAGGGCTATGTCTTCTGGATTTCAGCCTAGAATCAAATATCCTTCCTGTTGGTGTGTATATGTATGAGATCCTGGGGTGGCAAGGGCCAGGGAAGCTAGCTAGCTGGGTAGGTCAGGTTTTCTAAGAGGAGGAAGCAGAAGCATGCCTCCTTGGTGAGTTAAGAGAGGAACCAGAATCTGGAACCTTCCTTCAAAGTCAGTGGGAACTAGAAAAGGGCTTCTCAGCAGAGAACCAGGTAGAGATCTGGTGAGTGATAGTTCAGATTTCCTTCACCCTGTCTGGAGGTATCCCCACTCCTCCAAGAAGTGATTCCAAATCATTTGACCGTGGGCCACTCTCGTAATTGTGCTGTGTTGATAGAGCACAGTCTCTCATGATTAATGTAGCTCAAAGTGATCAGCAGAACTCTAGTCTTACAGATAGATTGATTGCTTCAGAAAATGATCATAATTTGATCCCTGGTCATTGTTTTTCTTTTTTTTTTTTTTTTTTTTTTTTTTTTTTTTTTTTTTTTTTTTTTTTTTTTTTTTTTTTTTTTTTTTTTTTTTTTTTTTTTTTTTTTTTTTTTTTTACTTGAAGACAGAACAAAAACATGATAATCGAATTGGAGAAAATAAATGCATTTATATTAATGAGAAAAAAGAAAGAGAATAGCACAAACATGTTCAGATTCTAAGAAAGACAGGACGTACAACACAGAAGCATTAACATCTGTTAGACAACACTTGCACCCCAATGGTTAGCTGGTGAAGTGAACAGAGACAGAGAGGGCACAGAGCCTTGTGTGAGCTCTCTTAGGGCTTCCTGGCACTCTCACATATGATACGCCATTTCTAAGTGACAGATTTTGGAAGAATAATAAAGAAAAAACATAAATATGTTAATATTTTTCTAGGTGAAGTATATTTTATAAGAAAATAAATCATTATTGTCTTTTGTTTCTGGAGTAAAAATTAACACAGGTTTTGGGAAAGATGGCCTATGAGAGAGTTTGAACTTGAGCACTGACTTTCTTGATCACTTATTGGGGGCTATATCCTGCCATTGTGAGAATTTGGTTGAAGGAGGCTACTTGGAGACTCACTGACCACAAGTCTGGACCAAGAAAAGTCAGTCCCTAGAATTCTGGGTTCTAACCTAAGCTGTTGCATATTGAATCCAACTCATTGTTCAGAGGGAGGCAAGTTGGCCTCCTCTGTTTGCAAATTCTAGACTGACCCCCAAGCTGATTCCAATCGCAAACTAGCCATCTGCTAGGTATAATTGAGTATCTTATAGATTTGATAATTTTATTTCCCATACAACAGAGGATCCTATGAGGACAATTACTACCTTTCCCTTGGATGTGGACGATATGGAGGAACTGTTTGGCAAGGTGGAACTGAGAGGAATCTTGTGACAGGCTGCCCAGATGACCTTTCAGTTTCTGAAGCTAAGAATGGAAGCCTGGACAAGCACATGCTCACCTTAGGCCTCAGTAAGGGGGATTTCAAAAAGCCAAAGAAATCTCAGTGTTTTTGTCAAAATAAGGGAAAATGGCTCTTCTGACTTTAGAGACTCCGAACTGAATGTGGGCAAATAAATGTGAATTCCCTCAGTGGAGATAGGGAAGTTCAGAACTGACCAGAGTCATATGTGGAGATTTTGGACAAATTCATACGTAGGACATGGATGTATGTGGGGATGCCTAAGGTAGCATATTCAGATTTATACGAGGCCTGTTAGAGAAAATGAATAAATACAGAGTTTTAAGCAGGAAAATTAAGTTGATGTATAACCATAAACACATATACCCCAAGGTTACAGGTTCACTGATTGATGTCAGTCAAAAGTTGGCCCTGTTCACTTCAACACATCCACCATCCATGAAGAGCAGCGGCACAATGACTGGACATGCAAATTACAGCAAGTCACCAGGGACAGCTATTTCATCAGTGCTGCACAAGCCTGCCAAGTAATATTTTGTTTACTTGATAGATGATGATCCCAAATATTTCCAAGGACTGGAACAATGTGTCAGAGAGCAGATCATATCTGACATGGAAAAAGTGAAAGTCTTCTACCTGGGTTCAAAAGATCAATTAAAGTGTTTGATTAAAAAAAAACCAACAATAATAATACTTGACATTTATTGAATTCTTGCTACTCATCGGGCATGATGCTGAGTGGCTTTCAGACATTATTCCGTTTAGTCCTCATGGCAGCCCCATGGGATAAGCAGAGTGATAATTTTTGTTTTATGAAAAAGGAAACTGAAGCTTGGACTTTAAGTAAATTTCCCAAGTCATGTGGTATGGTAAATTATTGTACAGCAAATATTCATTTTCTTCCCTAAATATCCATCAGTGAGTTTAAGTCCATTCACCATTTATACTGGACCTGGCTGTGAACTTGCTTTTGGTCAATGACATGTGGGAAGAAGTGAGTATGTGAGTTCTGAGCCTAGGTCTTCAGGGGCAAGGCATGTTTCCACCTGCCTTCCCACTTCTGACCGTGATAAAAAGAACACATCCCAGGTACTTGCTGTCTCCCACCTGAGCCCAAGAATGAAGCATGTGGAGCAGGGTCATCTATTTGACCCAGAGACCTGCCAGTGGGAGAAATATGTCCTCAATACTGTATGCCTCTAAGATTTTGTAGTTGTCACTTAGCAGGGCTGACTGATACATAACTCCAGTTTGTAGCCAAGCTGGGATTCAAACCTAGATAATCTACGCTAGAGCTCATGCTTTTTGGCACTTAACCATGTCCCATTGAAAGAAGTAGAGAAGAATAATTGAGGAGACTTACTGTATTCCCACATATAGTCTTTTGGCCAAATATAAAAAAAATCTATTCTCAGGTTATAATTGTAGTTTGGTATCTATCAAAATCTCAATCAAAATTTTTATTGGATTTTAACAAAATCATTAAAAAATTACACTGGAAAGGGAAAACTGGTAAACATAAATATTCAGAAAACAGGAAATAATAAAGGAGACTGGTATTAATAGATTGTAGAACATATAAATCAATAATTAAATTAGGGACATATAGTCTCAGACAGAAATTGATGGCAACAACAAAGTCTGAAAGAGATTCTATTACATAGCATAATTTAATTGAATATAAAGAAAAAAATCAAACACCATGGAGAAAGGAAAGATAGTTTGATAAATGATGTTGGCAGATTTGTTTTGTTTTGTTTTTTTTTGCAAAAAAATAGCTATATACGTCGTCACAAGCCAATAATAAATGACAGTGTTATTAGGGAAGTAAGTAGAAAAAATATCAAGGGAAACTAGCTAAAGGTAGACCACAAGACTTTTCAGATAATTTCCTAAATTTTAAAGTGATAAAAAATATTACAAAGGTAAATAGATACACTTTTATAAAAATTAAAAACATCTTTGTAAAGATAAAAAAGAAAAGAAATGATGGAGGAAAGGGTATTTGTTACAAATATAACAAGATGGAAATATTTACCTTGCCTCATTCAAATTAGTGAGGCAAACTTTAGAACTCTGCTTTAAAAATGGGCAAAAAGCTTGAATGAACAATGGACATCAAATGAAAATAAAGTTCATTTCACTTCAAAAGATGTTTATTGAACACCTCTGTGTCTGGCTCTGTGTTAAATTCCAGCATTTCAAAAATAAACATGGCAAAATAGACAACTACTGGAATAATTAAAGAATTGCAAAATAAAATTAAATCCATGAAATAATCATATATATATATTGTATATTATTAAAAGTTATAATAATGCTGTTAAGGTTGATAAAACTGATATCTTTATACATTGTTGGTGGCCTTATCTATTAGGAAACCATTTTGCAAAATATATCTAGAATCATACTTTTTGACCTAATAATCTCACTTCTAAGAATTTAGCCTACTAGTATAATTTAAACGAGAAATACATGAATATACAGTTGACTCTTATTGGTGCCAATCTCCTGCACAGTCGAGTACCCACTTATAACTTTTGACTTACCCAAAACTTTACTAATAGCCAGTGTTGACCTTACTAATAATATAAACAGTCAATTAACACATATTTTGTATGTTACATGTATTATATACTGTATTCTTACAATAAAGTAAGGTAGAGAGAAGAAAATGTTATTAAGAAAATCATAAGGAGACTACATTTACAGTATTATTGAAAAAAAACCAGTGTGAGTGGACCTACAAAGTTCATGTTGTTCAAGAGTCAACTGTATAAGGATTTCATTGCAGTTCTAGCTATCATACTGAGAAATGAGAAACAACCTGAATGTTCAACGCAGAGAATTATGGCTGTCACCATACAATAATCTATTCTGCAGCCAATAAAAATGATAGCTATAAAGATATGGGAAATATTTATGATATAACAGTATATATATATAAAAAAGAATAGCAAAATCATATCTGTGAGGTGATTATAAGTACCTAAAAATTAAATATGTAAGTGGACAAGAACTGGAGGGCTCTGGAACTTGTCACATTGTGATATGTCAGGCATCTTAGAAATTTTACTTTCAATTGCACTTCATTTTCATTAGGATTGTTAACATTTTGTGGTAACAAGTAATAATAATCACATTAAAATTTTTTTCAGAGATGCAAAAAGACAGAATGAGGATGATGAGTCCTAGCTGTGCATGGGGAAAAAGAGATTTGGGAATTTTAGTTGACTGCAAGTTCACTATGAGCCATCAATATTTTGGGTCAGCATGAGCCCCATGGGATGTGGGATAATAGGCATGATGTATGCTGGAGCCTTGAGAAGACCCAGGCTGGAGTCCTGGGTGTAGTTTTTAAAAATAATTTATTTTATTTTGCTATTAGTTAATGTATTTTAAATTTATCTTTGATCATGTGATTAAAAAAAAAACTTTTAAATCATGGTTTGGTAAAGTGCATAAAAACATTAATTTTAAGTGTACAGCTTGGTTTAATTTTACACATGTACACTCTGATGTAACTACTAACTAGACCAAGATAGAGAACACAATGGTATTCTAGAAGATCTCGTTGTGCTCCAGCCCTAGTCAGTTGTCATCTGTTCTTCACCTGGAGGTAACCTCTGACTTTTATCATCATCAATTAGCTTTACCTAATTTCATATAAATGGAATCATATAGGACATACTCTTTTTATGTCTGGCTTCTGTCATGCAACATATGTCTTTGAGATTTTCCCATGCTGTTAAGTCTATCCGGGTTTTATTGCTGTGTAGAATTCCATTTTACAAACATACCACAATTTATTTCTCCATTCCCTATATATCAACTCTTAATGTTCTTGTCCATGTTTTTTGGCAGACACGTGTCCATTTCTCTCAGATATATACATAGGAATGGGTTGCAGAATTATAAAGTAGGCAAATATATAGCTTTAGAAGATGTCGCCAAACATTGCCCCAAAATACTTGCAGCAGTTTTTACTCCCAGTAGCAGTGTCTGAAAGTTTTGGATACTCTTCATTCTCACCAACCCTTAGTATTGTCAGTTTTTTAAATTTAAGGTCTTCTGAAGGGACTATAGTGGTGTTTCTACTGTGTTTTTAATTTCCATTTCCCTAAAGTCTATATATGTTGAGCACCTTTTCACATGATGACTGACCATTTGAATACTCTCCTTTGTAAAGGACCTGTTCAGATTTTTTGCCAACTTTACTTTTTCAAGTGGGTTGTTGGTCTTTTTCTTTTTGATTTGTGGGAGAATTGTTTAAAATACATTTTCTGAATATGAGTCTTTTTTGGGCACACATATTATGACTATGTTCTGTCATTTTATTTACTTCTATTTTTCACTCTGGTATCTTTTGATTAGTGGCAGTTATTAATTTTAATAAAGTACAATTGATCATTATTTTTATGGTTACTGTATTTTGTATCTTTAAGATTTTATCTACTTCAAGATCATGAAGCTACCTTCCTGTATTTTATTTTAGAAGCTTTATTGTTTTATCCTTTACATTTAGGTCTGAAACAATGACTATGGGAGAAGGTTATTACTGGGGAATCTCTGCATCTTCTTTCACTTAGATTTGTTAATTTTATTCCTAAATATTTTATCTTTTCATGCTATTGTCAATGGAGTTGTTTTATTTATTTCAGGCCGTTCACTGTTAGTAGTATATAGAGATATAATTGGTTTTTATATATTGATCTTGTATCCTGCAACCTTGCAGGATTTATTAGCTCTAATAGTTTTTTCGTGGTTGCCTTAGTATTATCTATACACAAGTCCATGTCATCTGTAAATAGAAATAGTTTTACTTCTTTCTTCCTACTTCTAGATACTTTTAATTTTTTTTTCTTGCCTAATTGGTATCATTAGACTTTCCAATACAATGTTGAGTAGAACTGGCAAGGGTGAATATCCTTGTTATGTTCTGATCTTAGAGGGAAAATGTTAACTCTTTCATCATAAAGTGTGTTAGCTGTAGTTTTTTTTTTATAGATGCTCTTTGTCAGGTTGAGAAATGTTGCTTCTATTCCTGATTTGTTTACTGTTTTTATCATGAAAGGTTGTTGGATTTTTCAAATGCTTTTTCTGCATCTGTAGAGATAATCATGTGGTTTTTGTCCTTTATTCTGTTAATATGGTATGTTACCTTGATTGATTTTTTTGGACATTAAACAAATCTTGCATTCTGGAATAAATGTCACTTGACCATCACGCATAATTATTTTTATATGCTGCTGGATTTAGTTAACTATTATTTTGTTGAGAATTATTGCGTCTGTTCTCATAAGTGGTACTGGTCTGTAGTTTCCTTTTCTCTTGATGCCTGCCTGATTTTAGTGTCAGAGTAATACTTTCCTCATAGAATGTGTTGGAAAGTGTTTCTCCTCTTCTTTTTTTGGGGAAAGGTTTGTGAAGGCTTAGTATTAATTTTTCTTAAAATAAGAATTTACCAATGAAGACATCTGGGTCTTGGCTTTTGGGAAGTTTTAAAATTATTAATTCAATTTCTTTACTGGTTATAGGTGCATTCAGGTAGTCTATTTCTTCTGGAGAATTTCAGTATTTTGTGTCTTCTTGGGAATTTGTCCATTTCATATAAATTATTTAATTTTTTTATACAGTTATTCAGAGTATTGTCTTATAATTAAAAAAAATAAGGTTGGTAGTAATGTCCCTTCTTTCACTCATGATCCTAGTAATTTGAATCTTCTCTCCTTTTTCTGTGGTTAATCTAGCTGAAGGTTTGTTAATTTTGTCAATTTTGTAAGAGAACTTTTTGTTTATCGATTTTTCTCTATTGTTTATTTTATTTATTTTCACTTCAAGCTTTATTATTTTCTTCCTTTTGCTTGTTTTGGGTTAGTGTATTCTTAAGGGGAGGACTAGATTACATATTTGAGATCTTTTTTCTTTTTTAATATGGGTATTTACAGCTACAGATTTTTCTTTAACCACTGCTATGTTTTGGTATGCTGTGTTTTCTTCTCATTCATCTCAAGTATTTTAAAATTGCCTTTGTGATTTCTCTTTTGACACGTGGTTATTAAAGAGTGTTTTGTCTAATTGCTGCATATTTGTGGATTTCCAAAATTTATTTCTGTTACAGATTTCCAGTTTAATTCCATTGAGGTGAGATAACACACTTTGTGTGATTTTAACCCTTTTAATTTTATTGAGGCTTATTTAAGGGCCAGCATAGAATTTATCCTGGGACAATGTTTCATGTGTACATGAGAAGAAAGTGTATTCTCCTCTTGTTGAATGGAGTGTTTTACAGAAGTCTGTTAGGTCTAGTTGGTTTATAGTGTTGTTCAAGCGTACTTCATTGTTGACGTTCTGTCTAGTTGTCCTATCAATTACTGAAAGTGAGGCATTGTAGTTTCCAACTATTGTTGAATGATCTCTTTTTGCCTTCAATTCTGTCAATTTTTGCTTCATGTGTTTTTGGAGCTCTGTTGTTATATATGTATATGTGTATATATATGTATATATACATATATGTATTTTTTTCTTAAACATAATTTGGATGACTCACAGTAAATTAAAGGATAAAAAACATTGTACATATATGTATATGTGTGTATATATGTATATATACATATATGTATATGTGTATATCTGTATATACATATATGTATATGTGTATATATGTATATATATTTGTGTATATATATACAAGTACACATATATGCAATTAGATATAATTATTATATCTTCCTGATGGAAGATTATAAAATGTCCCTCTTTATCTTTAATAACACTGTATATCTTAAAGTTTATTTTGTCTGAACTTAGTTTAGTCTCTTTCGGCTATTGTTCCCATGTACATCCTTTTCCATCTTTTACCTTCAACCTATTACATCTTTGAATCTGAAGTGTATTTCTTATAAACTGCAACTGGTTTGACCTTTTTAAAAACATTTACAAGTGCCAATCTCTATCTTTTGATTGAAGTGTTTAATTTACTTATATTTAATGTAATTACTGATGAGGTATAATTTACATCTTCCATTTTGCCATTTGTCTTCTAGATGCTTTATGTCTTTGTTCTTCTATTCCTTCATTACTGCCTTAAATTTGCATTAAATAGATGTTTTCTAGTAACTTTTTAATTCTCTTGTTGTTTCTTTTATTATATATTTTTTGAGTTATTTTCTTAGTGGTTCCCCAGAAGATTAGAATTAACATCTTAAAATAATCTAGTTCAGATTAATAGTAGCTTAATTTTAATATTATACAAAAACTTTTCTCCAATATAGCTGTTTCTTTCTCCTCCTTTGTACTATTATTGTCATACAAATTATGTAGAGGAGTGATGGCAGCATATGGGACTAAGGCAGTGGCAGTAGATGAAGGAAGGGAGGGAAGAAAGGGAGTGGTGAAGCAATAAGTAATGGAATCCATGAGGTTTGGGACCCAGTTGCATGTGGAAGAAAAAGTCAGAAGAATTAATTTGTGTCTGAAAGAGGTAGCTTATTCCACATGAAGAATGCCAGGGACTATAGGCTTCAACTGCCTTTAGGAACACGTCCCAGAATCCATGATAGTTGCTGCAGAAGTGAATAAAGGAGAAGCAAACTCCAGCTCAGGCAGCAGCAACACAGATGATTTTTCAAGACTCCTTTGGCTGCCTTGGGTATTTTTTCTTAGGCTCACACAGAAACTTCTTTTTATCCTCAGGGGAGCACTTATCATAGTATTTTAAAATTATTTGCTTATGTGTCTATCTTTCCATGGAAACTGTGAGTGCTTTGAGCACAGGAATAAAGTCTTACTCATTTTCGTGTTTCTAGCTTGTCCAGAGTAGGAGTTCAGAGACATGGGTTGAACTATGGGTGAGTTAGGAGGAAAAGGGAATCTGGTAGGCTTAGGTACTGAGTGATTTCGTCAATTTCTAAATACCTCTCTAAGTTCAGGACCTTCCAAGCCTGAGTAGTGTATTCAGTGTCTCCACCTCAGAGTTGAGAGACTGTGGCCCTGGTGCCTAGTGATTAGTGTGCCAAGAGTAGGCAGCAACATGAATACATGTTGAGCAAAGAGCATCGGTCTTCCAACTCAAGATGGCCAGTTGTGACTTGGCTACTCTCTAGCTTGCATCTGCCAATCCTCATTCTGTTTAGCTGCTAAAGTCATTGAAGTCCCAGCTATATTGGCTCTTTTCCCCCAGGTGCTTGTGAGGTTCCTGTGCTGACTTGGGTGGAGGAAGGGCTCACTGAGCTGGGCTTCCATACTTGTTATCACGTGCTTGTCAGGATTGGCCACCCTCTGGGACTGGGCCTTTCCATAGTACTTAAGCATGAGGTTGCTATAGCTTTCCTCAGTGTGTGAGACATATCCTGGAACAAGGGCGGTCCATGATGCACAGTGACTTCTTGAGAGCCACCCTCTTCTCTTACAAGATCCCCACTGAGAGCTCCCAGCACACCTGGAGGCCCAGGCTGTACTGGAAACAATACTGTGATGATGTTTTCTTTCCTCCCTCCTCATTTGGGGAACTGATGTGGCTCCAGGCACTAAAACTTCCCTGAGCACCACTTTTGAGCAGTTGTAGAGTTTGTCAGGCACTTGGCAGTGCCACTTAGTTAAGCTGGGCTTTTTCTTATTTTAGAACTTCAGGTTGTCTCCTTAAGTGGTGAAGCAAAGTGGAAACTGGGAGAGAAGGCTGAAGAGGCTACTTCTCTGCAGAAGCCTCTCTTTCCTCCCAGGTCCAGCCTCCAGATGCCATGCAGCTCTGTAGCCAAAAAAGTGAATCTGTGGGTGCTGGGAAAGAACATTGGGGAAGGAAAGAAGAAAGGAAAGAAAGAAGGAAGGAAGGACAGATGGACAGATGGAAGGAATTAAGGGAAGAGTATCTCTTGAGCCCTGTGGTCTGAGGCCTTGGAACATATCCTTCCTTTTTTCCTCAGTGTCCAGTGGCGGGATGCCCCCTTAATTGGTATGAGCCTCATTGTGCTCCTCATATGAAGTCACTGGTGGGTGCTGACTGTAGTCTGTATTTTGTTTCTAGACTGACAGATACACAGGGGCTTGTTCAGCACAGTTAATGAGCCTGGTGGTACTGGCTGGTGGGTGGGGGGCAGACTGGGTGAGAAGAACCAAATGCTGCATGATAATAGGGCCTAATATTTGGGGAGCAGTTTAGTGTTTTCAAAGCATTTTCATGTATATTAGCTCATTCTGTCCTCAGCAACACCATGAATGTGATATTACCACTCTGTTCTTTTTAGAGGAGAATATCTAGGTTTAGAATTGTCCTGCCACTCAACTGAGGCAAAGACTACTCCTGAGATTCATAAGACCCGGCCCTGGAGCCCTTCACTCCTGGGACACATTCATCCTTTCCTCTCTCCACAGCTCTCTGAATTCCTTTTGCAGAGCTGCCTCTTTCCCATGAATGTAGTTTGGGGGGATTTTCTGCTTGCAGATGCCAAAGGGACCCTATATTTCTTTTCACTGCCTAGTATAACCTAACCTGGCTCATTTATCTGGGAGGTGGGGCTCGGGAAAGAGCCTCGTCTCACCA
>NW_006438113.1:1282645-1288579 GCF_000325575.1 Pteropus alecto
TAGTTCTCCAACCCCTAGAGCTGCGTCATAGCCCGGCTTCATTCTCCAGCCTTTGGCAGTGATTCTGTGAGCTTCCAGATCCCTTCCAATAATTCTCTGACTTTAATTAGAATTAATTTCTGTTGCTTGCATTAAAAAAAAATAAAATAAAACAGTGGTGATGTTAGCCTCCTGGACCCGTTTCAAATTGATGCTTCCCGTTTCTACCCTGTCCTGCACTGACCTCATCAATGTGAGGAAGGGCATTTTCAATCAGCTCAGTGCACCTCTATTAATTAGAGTTTACAGAGTGCTGGACTGTGAAGGGGCTGTTCTTGTGCTGCTACTGAATGGGCAGCATATGGTGGTCCGACCACACACATGAGCACGAACCAGGCTACAGTGTTTCCTTGGGGTCAAAACTGCACGTAATCTTCACCTGCCTCCATTTGAAAAGAGAAATCCTGAGCATCTATTTCATACTTTCTTAATTCATGACATTTACATAATATATAGAAGTTGCAAATATCCTCCTGAACTTTGAAAGGAATGAGTATTGGCAACTCATGAGTGTCCAGAGAAGAGTGTTGGGGCAGTTTGGGTAAGAAGGAGCTGGCTGGAATAGAAATTATTTGGGAAACGAATTGGCACAACCAACTAAAGCCCCAGTGGTCAGTGGTGCCCACTTATAAGGATTAGTCCAGTAGGCACAGACCATTTGAAGCAGTACCTTATAGTCTGATTCAGGAAATTATCTTGGTTAAAATTAAAATAAGAAAAAACATGTGGGTAATGGAACACGAGCATATTGAAGGGAGAGAGGACGAGATGTCTGGCTGGTGAGGAGGCTGCCCAGTAAACTGAGCATCCTGGGTCCTAAATAACCATATCTGGACTACAACTCTCCACTTTGAGGGTCAGTGTTGAGAATCGATACTTCTAGGGTACCTGGAGGTGACTCAAGCTAGTCAAGCTCACAAGAAACTGTTGTTCGTGTCAGATCCCAATTTCCTTATTACTGAAAATTGGAAAAGGCCTGGGGACCCACAAAGGCCAGTAGCAGCCTGCAAACCCTGTTGTGGAAGCTGAGTTGGAATAACTTCATGGGGTACAGCAGTATATAAGTGGTGGTGGGTGAGAAATAGAGGACTGCTCACTCTAGCACTCAGGGACAAGCCTGCTGCACTGTCCACCATGCCTCTAGCAGATAGGAGCAATGTGTCTGGCATGTAGCATGCTCAGTAAAGCTGCTGACTGATAGACTGAGTGAATCATGGAGGCCTGAAGCTTCCAATTGTCTGTCTATAGAGACCTTTCTGCCCCACTGGACCCTTTTATTATTTTATTTATTCATTTATTTTTAAACTGTCAATATTAATAGGGCCTTAAAAGGATTAAGTGCAGTTTTGACCCCAAGGAATCAGTAGAGATCCTCCTTCACTGATTTCATCAATGTTGCTTCTAAAGGAGGCCCTTCCATTCAGGCTCTTGGTACTTCCAAGCCTTTTATGGCTAGAGATTGGCAACCTGGATGCAGGTTCTGAGGGGCCTCTTGTGATGCTTGCTTAATTAATTAATTAATTAATTAATTTATTTATTGGGGTCTCCTTCTGTCACCATTTATTTGACCCCCTTTATCCTTATCTACCTCCCCCTCCTTCCCACTTTCCTTTTAGATCTTTCTTTTTTCTTATCCCAGGCAAAAATAGAGTTTAGGAAACATTTTTCTGCATTTTACTCTGTCCTGTGTCTTTCAGTAGAACAATATCTTTAATGAGTTTATGTTTGCAGGGCCTGCTTTCCTGCTTTGACTGCAAAGATCCTTCTAGGCCAGGGGCTGGGTGGCCTAGCCCAGCCCAGTTTTGACCCCAAGGAATCAGTAGAGATCCTCCTCCACTGATTTCATCAACATTGCTTCCAAAGGAGGCCCTTCCATTCAGGTCTTGGTACTTCCAAGCCTCTTATGGCTAGAGATTGGCAACCTGGATGCAGGTTCCGAGGGGTCTCTTGTGATGCTTGCTCGTTGCTAGAGATTTGCCACTATGATGCCGACCGCTAGTCCCTGGAGGCTGACTCTGGAGCAAGGTCAGAAAAGCTCTGTTGCCCTAGTTCCCACTGAGTAAGCAAGTTCTTCTGCACCGTCCAAGGAACAGGGAGATGGAGTCTCTCTTTTAAGCCCCAATAACTCATAGTCTGAGGTCCTGAGTCAATGAGAGGGGTCAGTGGTCTTACCCGCTCCATCAAGCGCATGATCTACCCTTGCAAAGGGGCTGAGGGCTGACAATCATTCGCTGGGGCAGTGAATATACTTGTACCTGTACACTCCAGTCCTTTATATCTATTTCAGAGAATGCACTAGAAAAGGAGGAAAAAAAACTAATGTTCAATAAACGTCTGCAATGGGTTTGACCCTTGATATCCATGACCTCATTTAAGTTTCACAATAGCACGAAGGAGAATTGTGGCTCAGAGGGATTAAGTGACTTATTCTAGATCACACAGTTAGTAAGTGTTTGAGTTCACACTATTTTAGCACTGATTAATGAATGTACCACCTTGCTTTGCATTTTGGAGGTTTAACACAGTTCAGCAAGCTTGAAAGGACCTGGGAGGTTGGCGTAGGTACAAATACCACCTGATTTTGTTATTTTCTGCTTATACTAGAGCACACAGTTTATCAGAGGAACCACATGGTGTGATAATGTCAGTTTAGGGACAGCTTTCTCAAATACATCAAGGGTCAACTATCTGTATTTTAGGAGCTAATGCCTTTTAAAATAAAAGGTAAAAAGGTTTTTTTGTGACTTTTAAAGGGTCGTTTGTATTTCCTGTATTTGTGACTTAAACTTTCATGTAGACTTAATTTCTGAAGACTTCCCATTATTGTAAATTACTCTCAGTTTTTTAAATAGTTAGGGCACAGGATAGGGGGAGACGATGTTTATAATCACTTGTTTGATGCAATAATTGGCAGCCATTGATTTGCAGTGAAAGTAATGCTACAGTTCTTTCTGTTAGTTTATATTTTATGGAATATTTGTCCTTCTCTTGTTGTCACCCTCTTATCCTGAGAGTTCCATCTAAGTATTATCTTCATTAATGGCATTTCATGGCATGGTTTTCGGGGGCCAAGGCTTCCCACTGCCTCTCCTTTTTCTATTTTGTATGCTTTTTGATTTCAGGTCAGTTTCAGCTACTCCCCGTAAATTGTAGAGCAGTCACAGCCTCCCTTTCTATCTGACTTTGTTGTGAAGTGCCACATTCCAAGTTCAGAAGAATTTGTTATTTGGAGATTATATTTTGCTCTCTTTTGTAAATTAATTTTTTTTCCCCGCAAAGACAGCCAAAGCGCCATAATAATTTTCTACCACAGAGAGGTAATGAGGCTTAGGAGAAAATGTTTAATAGGAAAACATTGTCCCATACTGAGAATTTGGTACTCTGAGTGGAGAAGGAGCTGATGAATATTAAAACCAGAAAGTGCGATGTTTCTGTGTGAGAGTTTCTGTCAGAGTGTGCATGTGTCGTGCTGCGGAGGAGTTATGCCTGTGTCTTTGTATTCATGCATACTATTGATGTACTTAGATAGATTGTGAAATGGTTAAACAAACTCTCAGGGGCTGAAACAGGGGAGATAGATTTTTAATGTTGTGAAGCCAAGAGTATCCCAGAGCTCATGGATTCTGCACAGTGAGGAAGGATTTTTTTTAGTTTTTTTGTAGTCTGGAAGTTTCTTTTTACAAAATATCCTAGAAACTACACAGTTCTCTCAAGGAAATAGCCCCAAACAGTGGAAGACAGAAATGCATACCAGATAGCCCACAGAACTGAGATGTAGAGATGTAGTTCAATTTGCAAGGCTCTGTGCCCTTTTATTTATTTATTTGTAGAAGGCTTTACTTGGAAAGGAAGATAAGCTTTGTAGGAAAACAAACCTTAAAAAATAGGTTTTGTGCATATACTGAAGGCATTGCAGTAATATTGCGATTAAAATCAAAGTACCCATTTTATCATAGATGAATTGGAGAATTTACTTGAATTGGAGGATTCAGAAAACAAGACGACCAGTAAAAGAAAATAATAAAATTTTAAACTGTAAATTTCCACGTCTAGTTTTTTCTTTGGCTAAAACTAAAAAAATAGGCCATTTTGTTGTTCTCTGAATTGTTTTTAAGTTTTAGCCTGTTCTAGAAGTTTGCTTCCTTATGCTGTACTTACAGGTTTGTGTCATAATGTTAAGTCCTCCTTGTTTACTAAAAATTAACTTCATTCAATTGCTCCCTCATTCAATGCTCTCTTTTCTGTTTTTCAGAGTACCTCAAAGGTACTGTGCTATAAAAGATAGAAAAAGAATTGACAAACATCTTGGTTTTTAGAGATTTGTTGGGAAGATAGGATGTTACCTTAGATCACATTCCTTAGAAGCAGAGACTGGCATGGAGATTCGCAAGCGCTTGATGTATTGAAGAAGGGAGAAACTCAGGTGTGACCGAGATGGGACAGAGGACAGGACGGAGCTACTCAAACATGTGGTTTCAGGAGAAACCTAGCTTCAACCTGACCCCCAAGGAGCATGAATAGTGCTGCAGAGTGTGGCCTTGAGGTGAGAGGGCCAGCTTTTGTTTTTCATTCAATGGCCATGGGATGGGGATGTGGCCCTTTCGGTAACTAACTCCCAGTCACCTTTGGGCTGCACTTGTTCCAGGGAAAGTTATGGGTGAGAGCCTTTAGCCCAGCACCTGTAGCCTCAGGGGTGGGGTTATAGCTGCTGGACCAGAAAAAAGAGAGGGGCATCAATGGTGTCTGTTGTAACTGTGTAAATAAAGAACCTTAAATCAAGGTAGAAAAATAACAAATGTTGCTATAAGGTTTAGATAACATGATATTGGAGGTCTGAAAACATGGAGGCTACCTTGAGCTGGGAATATCTGGGAAGACTGCTTGGGAGAACTAGCATACGAAACAAATCTGGAGAGACTTGAGCTTTTGAGTATATATAGGGAATGGTCTTTTGGTTGTATATGACAGAAACCCAACTCAAGTTATTTTAAGCAGAAATGCAGAAATGGAGCATGTGAGCAGATTTAATTGGGAGGTCTGAAGGGCACACATTCAGAAATCTCTTTCTCTCTCTGCACACCAGCTTCGTCTGTCTTACAATTTGCCTGCTGATCTAATTCTATCTTGTCACACTTATTTATTCATTCAACAAACATGCATGCACTATGTGTCAGACTGAACCCATGGCATTATGGAGCTCAGAGGCCAGTGTTCGCCATGGTGGGTAGGGTGGTGGCTGGCTATACTAGCCCACATTTTAATGGTTTCTGATCCTAAGGAAAATAGAGGCTGAAACTGTCTCCACGTTCATCTATCACCTCTCTTAGAGAAGCTGGGTTTGGTCTGGCTTGGGTTATGTTTCTATCCTGTGGACTAGTCACTGTGAACAGTAGGATGGAAACGTCCAGCGGCCAGGTGTGGAATGAGATCTTGTGAGTGGTATACAACCAAAACCAGATGAAGTCGTGTTGGGACCATTTCCAAATGGAATGCAGGTGACAGACAGGCCCCACATTCTGGGTGTCCACCATGTATATTCTAGGCCAGGGTATAAGTCAGGCAATCATTACCACAGAAGACAACACTTGAGTGGTTGTGAGATCAGAGTGTGGGGTATGTAGAAAGGAGTGGGGCAAGTCAGGCTGAGACCAGATTTGGGAGGACTCTGATTGCCAGGCCAGGACTTACACTTTATTCTGTAAGCCACGGGACTCTAGGGCCTTGCGTGATCATCAGTGGGTTTAGGAAGATCACTCCAGCTGGAAGTTTATACCCAGAATAAGGTTTACCAGATTTGAGAACTGATTGAATTAGAGGATGAATCAAAGGTGGCTGCAAGGCTGTGCTCCTGATTTTAAATATTTTGTTATCTCATAGGCCTTTTAAGACACTCTT
>NW_006438113.1:1288605-1315417 GCF_000325575.1 Pteropus alecto
TTTCCTGTCTTGCCAGGACTATTTATTACAGTCTGGTCAGATTTGGATTCTGGGAACCTCTCACATCTGTAGCTGTATCATTATTAAGAGTCTTAATCTTGCTTTTCTCTGGGTGTTTTACAGTCTCTTCGGCCAAAGTCTGGGATACATTTGTGATTGTACAGAGCTTTATCCTCCCTGGCTAACACATGGTATTAAAATGATGGGGTCACTTTTCTGAATATTCTTGCTGCTCCTATTTCCTGAATCACTTCTTCCCAGATTCAGAATAGTGACATTTTCTCCGTCACTTCCCCCACCTTCTGAGGTGGGCAACTGTCACTTCAGGTGCACTGCTTTTGATTTAATGGCTCCTCAAGCAGATATCTTAGAGAATCTAAATCTCCCATTGCTTCTGTGTTTTTGTCTGCTTCCTATTTCTGTGAGTGAAAAGGAAGGAACTTAAGTTTATTGATCATTACTTTATAAAATTTTCCAGTGTCCTGTTAGTGAGGAATTATTTTTACTAGGCTTCCTACCTAACAGTTATCTGTCTGTGTATTCATCCGTCCATCCATGCTTTTCTGCCCATTGGTCCATCCATCCATCTTTATCACGATATCCCTCCATCTCTCTCTTGGCTCTGTCTCTCTTTCTCTCTCTTCCCCATATCTACACACACACACACACACACACACACACACGCACGCACGCACGCACACACACGCACGCACGCGCACACACACACACACACACACACCCCATATAATAATAACTACCAGACATTTTTGTTCATTTAATTTCACTCATTAACATAAACTCATCTAATCTATCCAATCTCCCTAAAAAGTAAATATTATCTACAATTAAAATGAGGGCAGCAAGTTTCAGGGAGGTTAAATAATCTGTCCAAAAAACACAGAGTTAGTCTTTGGCGGTTTCAGGATGGTAGCTTAGGGGTTTAATGTAAAGATTAGGCTCATCAGAGCACAAACAATGAGGCAGCACCATCTATAACAGCAAGAAACTGGAAGCACTGTAAATAAAAATTAATAGGAGACTGGATGAATAATTTAAGGATTATCTGTAAAATAGAATACAATGCAACTTCTCAAAAGGATGAATTAGACCTATATGCACAGAAGGTCAAAAAATGTTCATAATCTATTGTTTCATGAAAAAAGCAAATTACACGATATTATATATAATATGATACCATTTCTGTTAAGATTGTTTATATTTGCTTAGAAAGAGTCTGAAAGGATGTCTGAAAGTGTACAGTTCCCAGTGGTTACTGTTGGGAAATGAGATTGGGAAATAGAAATGAGTTTTTAATTAAAACTGTTTGAAATTTTTATAAATATTATTTTAATAATAATAATATTATTTTTGCTACAAAAATTTAAAGCTTGTTTTTGACTGCCACACCCTGATACCAAGGAAGGGCTGATATCTGTCTCTCTCCTTCCTTAGCGTCTCTTCTGTTCTCAGAGTGAAAGCTTTTCCTTTGTCCTGTCTGCTCAGATTTAGCCATCCGGTCGCACGGTTGCATTCCTCTCCAGTTTGTGTATTACTGTATCAGTTTAAAGCTTCTTTCTGTAAAGCTTTTCCTGATTATAAAAATAATATTTAATAATAAAAATTTAAATTTAGATAATAAAATATATTACCTTTTAGAATGGTCATGATATTTGTGAGGGAGGTTATTATATATACATTTTTTTCCCATGGAGCATGTTTTTATTTAAATTTAAAAAATAATGTATATACTTAGAAGTATTTAGAGTCAACAAGACAATCGCAACTTTTATTTTCAATTATAAACTAATATTCAGTTCACAGAACAATGATTTAATTTAAGCTGTATCAAAAGCAAAACTACCATCCCATGTATAATTTGTGTAATATGAGACCTGCTTTAAATTTTCATGCCAATTTATAGCCCTCATACTGTACCACAAGGTTAATGGCTATTGCAAATCTCACTGAAAGAGGGTTATCTTACTGCTAGGTTTACTGTTAAAAATGAGCTTACGTATCCTTACAATTCAACTGTCTTTTCTAAAGACAAGTGGGATGTGTATAGGGCATCTAATTCCTTTGCAGAAAAGAAAACCTGCACTAGAACCAACTAATTCATTGACTTATCTTAAGCCATCTCATTCTCATAATCTTCTTCTTCCAGGTCTTTCTTTTTTTTTTAATCCTTGACAACTTCTCTTTTTTAAAAAAATAAACTCTATTTTAGGATAATTTTAGATGGTTAAACATGGTACTGAGAGTTCTCATATATCCCCTCACCCAGTTTCCCATAATGTTAATTGTCAAATCTAATAAACTCTTACCTTACCATGGGACATTTGTCAAAACCAAGAAACTAAGCTTGGCACATTACTATTTATTAAACCCCAGACTTTATTGGGATTTCATCAGGTTTCACACTAATGTCATTTTTCTGCTCCAGGATCCCATCATTTGAGACAACTTCCTTTTTTCCTATGCCAGGCTCTCCTTTAACCCAGTAAAGCAATATCATTTTCAAAATTTTCTTTAGCTTAGCAGACTTATAAGATTGTGCATCATCCTCAGTGTTATTCCTTATTCTCCCAATTCTTCTACAATATCTCCAAGATGCTCTCTCTTGATTTCTGTGTGGTACGCAGAACAGACAAGGACAAGGTTGAAGGAAGCTATACCACATATTGAAATTCTTGGACCTCTTTCCTTTTCCTTTGGAGGCTTCCATAATGCAGCTTGTATACTTTTGTCACATCTTCAAGTTTTCTTTTCTCCACACAGCATGATGGTTTTTTTCTTTATTGAGCATTTTTGAGAATGTTCTGTGAAGTTGATTGGAGCATCTGGGTGCTGCTTCTTCTGTGCCTTTCTGTGACACAATGTCCTGTAGAAATGTCACAACACTTTCTATGAAAGACTGGTCAGTAGTAGCCTGGGAGTGAACCACAACTTTCCCAGGATATAGGCTGGGTCTTTTAGAGTAATGTGTGACCACAGCTTTATTCACAAAACTGGCCAGCCTGCTGGTAAACGCTCTACATATATACTTTTAATTATTTTTTATCTGAATTACAAAAGTTATAAATAGCCATCAGAACAAGTAAAATAATCTAAAGAAGCACAAATCAGTGATTCTTCACCCACTTATACCACCTTCCATCCCAGCCTAATGAACTAAGCCCTGTTCACAGCCTAGAGTATATCCTCACACTTCTCTGTGTAGATACAAAGATATAACATACATAGTGGGTACTTAGCTCAAACCACAAATTCAGAAGTGAAAACAATATAACTTTCTATACCTACAGCTGAACTTAATTTTTACCTTGAGCCTCCCATTCTGCATAGGCGCTGAGGAAGTAGTCAAAGCCATGTTAGATTTCCCCATCTTCCCTTCTCCAGGAGGAATCTCTCTGACTGGCAGTGGAAATGGTAGTGGTGGTGGCAGGGTATTATTGATGGTGGGGTCTGCTTCAGTCCAGGGTCATCATCCGTTTTCCTTCTTCTGAGCCATACACCATTCTTTCCAGAATTTTGTGGCTGTCATCTCTCTTGCTGTATTCTCATTTCCATGTCTTTAGTCATTGGCACTTGTACTGTGTCCTTCTCATCTGCACATATGATTGTCCTCACCCATGACATTCAGGTCACCAGGCAGCTCCAGACACCCACTGGGGAGTGTGGGCGGGTTTCTCTGAGGTGCCTCATGTCTATCCTCCTAGATGTCTAGGAACACTGTCCTCCCAACAAAGTCAAAGACCAGCTCCCCTATACTTAGAGCCACCCAAGACTGACTGGTGGTTAACCTCAACACCCCTTCCCCAGGCGGGCGTAGGATCCAGGGAGCAGGGACAACAAAAATTTTAGAGACTCTGTTGGACTCTATTGTCAGGTCTCTCTTGATCTCTCTTTTTGCCTTAGCAAGGTGTTTTTGTCTCCTGTGGCATAGAAAGTAATTTTCCAAATAGGCGGAAAATTACTTTTTACAGTGATTTCCAAAGTGGGTGGCACAATAGATTCCGTGGCATATGAGAGGGAAATATTAAAACTGCTATTTCTTTTTTTAATCAAAAGGGAAAGGAACTGAGCTTCCCTAATATTTAATATGAGTAGGGACTGGGGCTGAATGGAGCGGACAATGAGTTTGGAGTGGTGAGCGTACCTATCTATTATCAGGATAATGCAGTGCATCCCACTGAATCTGCAATGGGTTGCCATTAGCTGATTGCTTTGATAAAAACAAGACCTTTAAATGGTAGAATTATTTACAGTACTTAATAATGAAATGGAGAGAAGTTTTGAAATCTACCTAAGCTTCACCGATGACCCATGGCAAAGTATTTAAAATACTTATTGAAAGTGGTGTTAAGATATTTTTTTCTCTCACAAAAAGACAGACATTCAAGTTTACTGACCTTTGTTTGAGATGACAATATTAATCAAATGCTACTTGGCAGACATTTTTGACAAATTAAACATATTTAATCTGTTCCTTCAGTGTAAGGTGATGTTTTAACAATGTATGAGAAAGTAATTGCTTTTTGAAATAAAATCTTGTTCTTGAGAAAGCATTTTTAAAATGAACATTTTCAAACAGATGTCACCCATAAATAATAATTTAAAAATCCCTCATATCTGTAAATTAAAAAAAACAAACAAACAAACCCACAGGAAACGGTATTTTCTAACCCATATATAAAAATCTTTTAGAGTGAAAAGTTTCAGTACATTTTTAAACTACTTATTAAAAACATGAAAAATTCAATCTTCAAAATCTAGGAAACAGAATTTTCTAATTCATGTATAAAAATCTTCTAGAGTGAAGAATTTCAATGTACTTTGAAATGACATTCTAAAAACTTGAAATTTCAGTATGTTCTGAAGCCTTTGCAAGAAAAGCTGTTTAACATCTAGGAAGATGGAAATGTTTTAGCCAACTTTTGACACATTTTTTGGTGGCTGAGGTTGTTGAGAAGGCAATGCCTCCAATGACGAATGTCTTCAGTTTGGACATTGAAACTGTGAGAGTTACCTCTCTTGGCTCCAGAAACCATTAAAATGAAGTATTGGAATAAATTTAAGCTGGAACCAGGCTTTTGAATGACTGTATCAGAAAGAGTTAAACCAAGATTAAAAAATTAAAACATTTCAATTACATTGCTGTAACTAAAAATTGTTTATGATTGAGGATATATGTTTTAGTAATAGCAACAAGATTTTAGTAGTTAATAGTATGTAATGATATAACTTATTTAAAATAGCTTAAATCCTCTTTTGGCTCTCCTTTTAATAGTCATACTTTTGTATATGTTTTATAATCTATAGTAATTCATGTACATACTTTTTAAATACCCAAATACACATGGGACACCTACTTCAAAGGTTTTACTGATAGGTGTGCACAGTCATGGTTTAGATGAGGACTTCAGAATTTGAAACTCAAAAGCCATGAATTAACCTCTGTTTCTATAATCTTCTGTAGCATCCAGTTTTTCCATGTCTTTAGGAGGGCCACTGGATAAAAGGAAATTGTGTAATAAAACATGTTAATATTCTTCTGCTAAAACAGGTACACATATATCATCTTTTTTTATTTTATAAAAAAGACACTTTATTTTACAAAAAGGACATTGCAAAATGCTTTAAAAACATCAACAGTAAATCAATTTCTCCAAATTGATGGCTATAGCCTTAATTCATTCCTTTAATATTTATATGATAATCCATAATATATATGTACTATATGTTATTACACATTTTCATATTGACAGATATCCATGTTTTCCCAGGGTTTTGTTTCTTTCCTTCTTTCCTTCTTTCTGTCCCTCTCTTCATATCTTTCATCTCCCTTTCTTTTTTCTTTCCTTCTTTCTTTGATGATTCTCCCCCCAGTATGGACAATGCTCCAATAAATATCCTTACACATTTTTTTAATTTCTGTAAAATAAATCCCCTAAAGTGTTCAAAAGGTATGCACACATTCAGTTTTTATTAGGTATTGTCACGTTACTACTCAAATAAGTTTGCAGCAATTTATACTCTTGTCAGCAATGAATGAAAATATTTATTCTTTCACATCCTTGCCTGAACTGAAGTTATCATTTGTCTTCATTTTTGTCAATTTGATGGGTAAAATATGATATTCTATTAAAATTCACTGCTTGTGGGTTTGAAGATATTTTTATTTATTAGCTGTTTTTGTCGGCTTTTGCTACATAGCAGACTACCACAAAAATTAGTGGCCTGAAGCAACAGCCATTTATTTAGCTTACAATTCTGTGGGTCAACAATTTGGGCTGGGCTGAAGTAGGAGTTCTACTGTTGGTCTTGCCTCAGCTCTCTCATGGGTCTGTGGTTAGCTGCTAGTCAGTTAAGTAGCTCTGGTTGTCGGCAGTTGGCTGGCTGTTGGTGAAGATTAGGGAGGTGAGTGGGCCATGCATCTATCCTCATCCACTAGGCTAGCCTGGGCCTGTCACAGGGTGTTGTACAGGGTTCCTCAGAGAAGCGAGACAGGGCAAGCCCCAATGGCAAGTATTTTTCTCTGCTTGCATTATATTTGTTAATTTCCCATTTGCCAAAATGAGTTACATGGCCAATTCAACTGGAATGGGTGTGGAGGAATACACAGACTCTGCCTCCTGATGGGAGGGGGAAATCGTGTGGCCATTATTTGCAATCAACCGTATTAGTGTTTTCAATTTTTTCTTTTCTGCATTGCTTTTTGCAATCTTTTGCCCATTTTTTAAGTCAATTCTAAAAGAGCTCTTTGTTTAGTGATATTAACCAGTTGTCTGTTTTATACATTGCAAATATATTCTCCAATCTTTCATTTATCTCGTGTGGTATCTTTTACTGTATAAAAATGATCTAGCTTAAGAAGTTCTTTCTCATTCTAAGGTGAAGTAATACTCATGTTTTTGGTATTGTTTTTCCTGATAGTTTTGCCATTTTATTATTTCCATTTAGAGCTTTAATCTGTCTGGCATGTAGTTTTTAAATATGGTATATGTCTTATATATCTTTGATTTATTCTGGCATTCTTTATTAAATGTATTTATTAAATAGAGCTTTATTTTTTTCCCATGAAATCGAAATGTTATTTTTAAAATCTATAATATTCCCATATATATGTTGTTTATAGAAGCAATGTCCTTTGACATAAGAATTTCACCTCTAGGAGTTTATCCTGATCAAGTAAACAAGAGATATTAAAAAAATGTTCATTGCAGCATTATAATAATGAAAACTTGGGAACTACTCTATTTTTTGAAGCAGAAGATTAGATAATCAAATACGCATTTTGGGGGATATGTCCCAAGAACTTAGTAGAAGACCTTTATGGCTTTTCTTTGGAGTATCCGAATTGCCAGTATCACTACTCTTGCACTTTGGGGTCATTATAAAGTGAAAGAAGAGTTACTTGAACACAAGCACTGTGATATCGTGATAGTTGATCTGATTACCAAGGTGGCTACTATGTGACTGTTGGGAGGGTACTGTATACATTATGAATATGCTAGACAATGGGGCGATTCATGTCCCATGTGGGACAAAGTGGATGGTACAATATTTGATCCCACTACTCAAAAAGTCACTCAATTTAAAACGTATGAACTGTTTATTTTTGGAATTTTCCATTTATTATTTTCAGACCATAGTTGATCATGAGTAACTGAAATTGTGGAAAGCAAAACTACAGATAAGGGGGTATTACTGTAAGACAATAGAGTATTGCGAAGCTGTTACAAAGAATGTGTTAGCCCAATAACTCCAAGACATATTATTAAATGAAGAAAAGAACATTGTGGAAAGTATGTGTGGAATGATTCCACTGTTATATTGTTATTACATTATCTATGTACTTATATTTCACACACCTATAGACATAAATACAGTTAATATTTTAAAATATTAACAGATATGTTTTTCTATTTTTTCTATGCCAAGCCTCTGGCCCCCTCCAATTTCAGGCAGCTCTCAGGTCATTTCCTGCTCCTGCTGTAAGGAAGGGATGATAGTGCTAGTGCAGAACACCAGACGGAAGAACTGAAGTTAATTTTCAGCTTTGGAATTTCAAAACCGACTTTTATACTCTATGGTAGAGACACTAGTTAGAAGGGAAGGCTTATGTAGTCTCCAGGCTGTGGCAAAGGGCTCCTGACATTAGGTTTATGACATAAAAACCTCAGAGACCCAAACACACTGTCTGACCCACACAGAGGAGGTAAGGATCACAGATCACATTAGCCCTGGAGAGGAGAGAATCTGAGCAGAGAGTGATCTCGGAGTGTAGCGGGGTGCATCTGAAAAGGACTGGTGTCTTTGAGACTCTCCAGGGTGAAGAAGGGAGGTCTGGGTGACAGGTCTCAGAGTGCTGGGAATGTGAGAGTCAGAGATTCTGCTTGATCTCAGCAGGGGTGGTTGCCCTCACAAAAGTCCCCTGAGCCACATGGCTGCAGCATCAGAAGAACAGAAATTTCTCTCAGAGCCAGAGAGAGCCTGAGAAAGCCCCTCCCAGGGATGAATGAGAGAGCACTCAGAAGTTTTCCATACGGCCTCTTCAGAAAGGCTTTGAGAAATGGAAGACCCAAAGCTGTTGGACCAGAAGAGGGCTCACAGTTGAGAAGGGGGTTCCCCAGAGTGTTTGGTGTGATTGATAAGCAGATGGTGGAGACCCTGCGGACCAAGGCCGGGTGAAAAGTGTATTCCACCTCACATGGATGATAAGTGAACACCAGACACCTCCACATACCTCCACACACCTAGATACCATGTCAGCCCTTAGGATGAAGATACGTGTCCAGGAAGAAGAAGGGGGCAAGTAAGTTAAATCCACAGAGAAAAACTCCTATTTTTCTAAGAGAATTCTTTTTTGTCTGCGCTTACTTATTATTGCTTAAAATGATTTTTTTGGCCCCTAGGTGGGATGGAGGATTGAGACAGACACAAAACTCAGTTACTGAAAACTTAAAACTGCCCTCTTTGCACACCTGAATTTGTGGTCTGTGAAACTCATGCCCTCTACATATGTATTTGGATATGCATAGAAAAACATCTGGAAGGATTCATAACAAGCTGTTCCCAGTGGTAACAAAGTTTAATTTCCTACACTGAACATGGATCACTTTTGCAATAAAAATGCAAATCTAGAAAAATATTTCAAAGTATGTCATGTTCATTGTAGGCAATTTGGAAAATATGAAAAGTACATTTAAAAATTAAATCATCTGAATTTCCACCATGAAAATAACTATCGTTAATATTTTATTTATTTTCTTTCATATGTATATTTGCATATATATTCAAAGTATATAGATGGGCATATATTAAAAGTATAGTATTTTTACAAAGTCAGAATCATATTGGTATTTGCTCTCTACTTTTTTTCTTTTAATATTGTTAATGTGATTTTCTCATGCCATTGAATATTCTTTGAAAACACTGTAAAAGGTACATGCTCTGTGAGGTATATGCTACAATTTATATAAATTCTAAATACAGGTTGTATATATATATGCATATATATATGTATATTTTATAAATCGTAAATACAGATTAGAAGATAAGGATAAGGGCACCCAGCTAACATATGGCACAGCTGAGATTTGAACCTATATCTTCCTGATTATTAAGACCAATCCTGCCAAGTTGGGAGAATAAATGAATAAATGTCATAGATTGATGTAAAGTACCTGACAGGTATGGGTCTTTAATAAATAAAGTTCTTCTGTGCTTTCCCTGCCTTGCCTTCCCCAGACAGGGCAAGTCTTATGCCGTACTAGGGTTCCCACCTCTGCCAGTCTTGGTTTATAACCACTCTTCCACAGAAATTCTTGTTGCTTGAGAGGCTACTTCTGAAGCTCTTCCCTTTGGCACCCTTGAGCCTCTGCCTTGGTCTGCTCTCCAAGCTTCTGACTGTCGCCCTTCTGCACGCTAGCTCTGCCTCTGTCTGTCTCCTTTGCATCCCCCACCTTCACTGGTGCCATGTGTTACTGTGGACCCGCAGTGCTTTGTATCCAGGTCATCCAGAAGTATAACAGAATTCTCCACAGAGGACAAGATTTAAACATTCAGGCAGCCAAAGTTCTCCAGTGCCCGTTTAAATTTAAAGCAATCAATTTAATGAGTTATTGTGGAAGCAGTAACTGGGTTTCAGCTGGGAAAAGTCTAGGGTCTATAAAATTCAGATAAGTCATTCCGGAGATATATATCTAGAACTATAAGTCACCCAGACATCAATAGAAACAAATGCTTCTTTAATTTCTTTTTTGGAAGTCAGATCAGTATCCCAGAATCTGCATTCATTATTCACTTCAGTAGCTTTGGAGAGGACTGCAGATGGCATGGTGCCAGGAACTCTTGGGGTCTGTTCACAAGGTCACTGCCTTGAGCTTGACTTCCTAAGAGAATAGCCCAAGCTAAGAAAGACTGACCCTCTCTTGAAGACTCAATAGACCTGAGTGGGAAAAACCCAAATGCCTTCTCAGTCTAGGCAGATAATGTAAATGAAGAAATGAAGGCAGAGTCCTGGGGAAAGACAATAGAGAGTGGTGGATACTAGGCAAGCTGAAAAGGGCATGTTCCATAGAAAGGCTTTCAAATGCAATTAAGACATTATTATGGGGCCCCACATCCTCTGACAGTTTGCTACCCCTATCTGAGAGGTGGTATGGTAGGCAGAATAATGCCCCCTTTCCCTAGTCTATATCTAACTCCTAGAACCTGTGAATATGTTTATGTCAGGTTACATGGCAAAGAAGAATTAAGGTTGCAGATGGAATCAGCTGACCTTAATTTAAAATAGGGAGATTATCCTGGACTAACCAGGTGGGCCCAGTATAATCATAGGGGTTCTTAAAAATGGAAGGAGACAAAAGAGTCAGAGGAAGATGAAACTAGTGAAGAAAGGCACAGAGAAATGCAATGTTGCTGATTTTGAAGATGGAGTAAGGTACCACAAGCCAAGGAATGACAGTGGTTTCTAGAAGTTGGGAAGGGCAAGGACACAGGTTCTATCATAGAGCCTCCAGAAAGGAATCCAGATCTGACACCTTGATTTTAACCCAGTGAGACCCATATCAGATTTCTAATATATAGAACTCCAAGAAAATAAATTTGTGCTGAGAAATTTGTTGTTAACTTGTTGCAGCATAGAGAACTAACACAGGTGGCTTCTTTTCTATGAACCAATAAGAATAAAGTCTCTGAGTCATGGGGCCTAACAAGACCTCCTTAGGCAGGGTGATGTAGGAAGGCATAGACTTGACTTAATTATTAACTCAGGTGAGAGGGATCAGGGCCCCCTGGGCAGTTTAGGTGACCTGGCAGAGAGATGATTCTACAGATCAGGTGCCAGGTAAAACTGGGGCTGAGCAATGACCCATCTAAAGAGACAGCCTCAGGGCACAGCCTGTGTTGTGATACAACAGCTGTATTGTATCATGGCATATTCTCATGCATCTGAGCCTCATTTTTCTCATCCGTATAGTAGGCGTGATGATAGAACCTACCCCAGAGAGTTGCCGTGAGCATTGAAAGAGCTAAGCCATGTAAATAGAGGTCCCCGAGCCATAGTCCGGTACTAGTCCATGACCTGTTAGGAGCCGGGCCACACAGCAGGAGATAAGTGGCGGGCCAGAGAGTGAAGCTGTATTTTCAGGGCCTCCCCAGCACTAGCATCGCCACCTCAGCTCCACCTCAGATCGTCAGGCATTAGATTCTCATAGGAGAACCAGTCTCTGGTACCAAAAAGGTTGGGGACTGCTGATATAAATCTCTGAGCACATTGCTTAGCATATAGTAAGTACTCAAATAAAAATAATGATTTCTCTTGTTGTTATTCTAAATTTGGAATATATAATATGAAAAATTGGAGAATGCTGTGTCGAGGGTCAAGACAGGGTAGAGGTTGGAATTTAATCCCATCTGAGCATTTATATGCTGGTGCCCAATAGGGGGTCATAGGTGTGGCTGAAAGCTCTCTCGCTTTTGGATCCTACTTATAGAAATCTGTTCGGACATTTTTTTCCTTAAATCTGGAGGATTTTTGTGGAGAACTGGCCCTAGGGAGCCAGTGTTTCCTCTGGCAAGAGCTTTGAGATCATCAATGGAATGGAGGCATTTAGGCCATCTGAAGGAACTCTGCTGGTTAAATATATTAAGTTTACAAGCTTGTCAAAGTGAAACCAGATAGCTAACAAATCTGGCATGAGGAGTCCAGATGTTTATAGATCACGCTGGCCTTATCTGTTTGATGGAGGCATATGGGAAGAAGAGGTTCCTGATAGGAATATCGTTCTTACATTTAGTGTCAACTCTTGTGTCGAGCATTAGACTTACTAGGATTTCTCAACCTAGGCACTATTGACATTTTGGGTCAGATAATTCTTTGTGGTGGGGGACTGTCCTGTGCACTGTAGGATGTCTAGCAGCATACCTGATTTCTACTCACTAGATGCCAGTAGCTCCCCCTTGCTCCCCACAATGCACACACACTAGTTGTGATGACCAAAAGTTTCCTGATATTCTCAAATGTTTTCAGGGCAGGAGTGGGGGCACAAAATTGCTGCTAGTGGAGAACCACTGGACTAGGCAAGGGGTTACAAAAATTATCAGACTCAGCCTTTGCCTTCAAAAATCTCGGTTTAGAGGGGGACTTCATGAGCAGTGGGCCATGGCAATTCAGTCAGGTTAACCACTGGGTGCATCCATGCAGTGGTAGATAAAAAAAAAAAAAAAAAAAGACCCAGATGAGCGAGGGGGTGCCAGCATCTTTACCACTGTGGCTTTGGTGAGTACAAGGACAAATGATACTTTTCTGGTGAATACAGGTCAGTATTTCCTCATCAGTTTTAGTTTACTGATGCCCATAGGAGCCAGAGGGCACTAATTTTTGTCCCTATAGCAAATAACCGCAGGCGACTCTGTATTGTAACTTCCTGTGTCTGTTTCTGATATGTTAGATCTGGCAGCTTTCACTTCTTATTGCTCGCAGTCTGTCTCTGGCATTCTTGCTCTTCTCTCAAAGTACTAATGTTTTCTCAGGCCCCACCCAGACTGATTGAGTCTGAATTGCCAGGGGTGGAGTCTGGGCACAGATTTTTTTTTTTAAAAGCTTCCTGGGTGAATCCTATGTGCAGAGTTGAGAACCACTGGTTTCGAGTAAGAGAGACTGAGCGAGGATTTGAGCGAGTGGACCAGGACAAGAGCTTGCTATATCTCATGAAATCAGCTCTCCAGGGCTGGGCTGGTTCACATCAGCAAAGTTGGGGAATGACCACTTTGAAAAAAATCAAAAAACTAAAGCATTATTTTAATGTATAAAATTAAACTCCATCGATTTGAAAAACAAATGTGAATTAAAATTAACTTATTAAACCAATCTTTAAACTAAGTACCAGAAGAGATTTTATTAATGTCATTTTAAAGCACACTCTTAACTAAATATTTATTAACATCAGCATGGCTCAATATAAATATTGAACATCAGCTTTTTCTCTCAAACTAGAGTCAAGTTCTTCTCTTGAATAGATTGTACAAGCTCATTTTCAAAAGATCTAGTTTTCCTTAACATAAACTGAGAACTAAGGGGCAATCTGTATCCAATTCAACCATGGCAGTTTTATTTAATTTACTGCAGCTCACTTCATTTTAACAGACCTCTCTGGTGTCTACTATGTGCCCAGCACAGTCCTAGAAATTGGGAGGCAGGTACCTGAAGAAAAGTCTCTTCTGGAATGTATACGTAAAACACGAGAAACAAACACTATGCCTTTGGTGTATTCATTCATCCATGTATCCAGTACAAGGCCAGGAAGTATGTAGAATGGGTAAGGGATCTGAACATTTCTAAACGTCCCCTGGAGAAGGCAGAAAGCATCTGGATTCAGAACCATCTTGGAGAAGGATGACATGTCTTCTTTTAGCAGCTGTGTAAGGACTATGCAAGCTGTGCTCAAAGGGATGACATGGCAGAAACTTGACAGAGGTCTGGGTGTCATGGGAACTAAGTCAGCCAGACAAGACCACCAGGCCCTCACCCAGCCAGGAAACTAACCACCAATATGTCTGGTGAGACCAGACCACGCCAGTTGGATCAGAAGAGAATGCTCAGCTTCGAGGTCTCTTCACACCACTAGGTCATGAAAACCTGCCATCAGAATGAGGAACAGGGGCAAGGGGAGGATATTTGGAAGACTCAGCATCCATCAAAGAGACAACTACAGGCATACCTCAGAGATATTGCATATTCGGTTCCAGACCACTGCAATAAAGTGAGTATCCTAATAAAGCAAGTTGTAATCTTTTTGCTGGTGGAGGGTCTTGCCTTCATTTGTAAAAAATGCAACATCCATGGAGCACAATAAAGCAAAGCACAATAAAATGAGGTGCGCCTGTAAACCCCAAAGTGACTGAAACACAATGTATGGACGTGTCTGTTTCCCTGGTGCCCAATGCCAGGGATGGAGACCTGTGAAAACAGTTCCTAAAAACAAAGAGACTATGTTATCTTTGCACATTCGAGTAAAGGGGGGAGTAAATTTGTGACTTAGATATATATTATGTCATCTGTTCGGATCTGTTGTTTGTTTTCAATACTTAGCGAGTGAGTGTTGTGTTCTAAGCATGAATACCTTTAGGGAAGCTCCTAACAGCCAAGATTTGCATTAGGCACTGGGGAGTAAAATAAGACATTCACAGTTCTCGCTCTCATGGAGAGTGCACTCTAACATGGAGAGAACATATGAAGAGATAATCTTTATTAAGTGCCTTCTGTATGCCAGGTGCTTCATATGCATTATATTTGTAATGCTTCATTTTGTGGATGGGCATAAAACAGCATTGGTCATGCAAAGATGAAGAATGAGAGTTAGGGTGGGTTTTGGCGCACGCATACACACACATTCTGAAAGGTGCCTACACACTCCCTTTTATCAGAGATATATCAAATGCTTCTCAGCAGCCGGCCCTTGGAGTTCCCGGGGAACATACTCAGAACTGTCTTGAACTCTTGCAGAAGGTCTTGCCTGGAGAAGTGTGAGGGGCAATTCTTTATTCTGAGAGGAGACACCATAGTACAGACTCCACAGGTGGCACATAGAGGCAGTTTTGGACTATGGACCTTTTATATCTAGACTTCTCCATTCTGGGTATAAAAAGACATGCAGGGTTGGAAGAAAATAAGTAGTGGGAAACTTCAGATATCAATGAGTTGGGGACGGGCTGGGTTTTGAGTGTGAAGCCTGCCTGCCCAACACTTTTCCATGTGTGGTATTGTATAACAGTAGTATTGAGAAGGAAGTCTAGTTACAAAAAGATATACAATGATAAATCCATTAAAATAAAGTTATAATGTTAAGAGTCAAATGACCAAGGGCAAAGGGATCTTTATGCCAAAACATAGGCTAAGGGAAACTCTTAATATTGACCTTAGTTCTGAGCTTCCTGGTTGGCAAGGCAACAACAGAACCCAAAAGAATGTATAGCCCTTAGTGCTTACTACAAAGAAGAGTACCAGTCCATTGGGAGAGAGGCTTTTGTTTTCTATTTTATTTTTTTAGTTTAGTGCTTTGAGTGACATTTATCACATGAGTCTCTAGATAAGGAACATAGAACAACATAATGAATAGTGTCTTTGCTAGCAGTTTTACAAACAATGCAAATGTGATTCATATAGCAGCTTCTTGTATCAGCCCTGGCTTAAAGCCAAAAGCATAAGCAATGTGATATTCTAGTTCAGTGCAAATATTTTTTTTTAAATTTTTTGTGGAAAGCTGAAATGATATCCTTGTACAAGGTAGAGCTTAGAAACTAGAAGAATTAAAATTCTTAGATGTTTCTCAGGCTGTCTTACTAGCTAACTTCTACTTAATTTTTAAGATGTAGCTGTAGTATTATCCATTCCAAGAAACCTTTCCTGACTTCTTGAGGTCAAGTTAGGTCCACTACTATGTGCTCACTGATGCCCTGTGTACTCTTTCACCCACAGAGCCCCACCTGATTATACCTGGCTTTGTGTCTGCGTTGTAGATGGTGAGATCCTGAAAGGTGGGCATGAGCTCTTCTATGTTCATATTCCCAGCTCACACAATGGCTTTGAACATAGTGGGCCTTTGTGGATACTTATCAGACATGCCAAAACTTAGGGTAGTTCTTGTTACAGGTAGTATACAGAACAGGACAGGTAGTTATAGGATAGGTAGGATACAGAATGGTTTGAGTGAAAGCTTTGACACCAGATTGCTGGGTTCAAATTTGGGCATTTACCACTTTCTAGTTTTGCAACCTTGGACAAATTAAAGAATCACTCTATGCCTCATTATTCATTTATACTAGGAGGCTAATAATAGTACCTTCGTCAGAGGATTACTGAGGGGATTAAGGGAATCCATATACGGAACATACTTAGTACAGCATTTGGCGCATAGATACTCCTCTCTGAGGCTTTCCAGCCTTCTTTGGGTAGTGTCTCACTCTGCCTCAGCTTCCTTTGGGAGGTAGTTGAAAGGTTTTTGGTTTAGTCTTATTTCCTGTGTGGCCTTGGATGGATAATATAACATCTCCAGCCTCATCTGCCTCATGTTTTATAATAGAGATGATGGTACCACCTGACGGGGTGGCTGTTATAAGGATTCAGTGAGGTCATCTATACAGAGTGGTTGACGGGGACCTGGCATGTGGTCAGCATACACTCAAAGTTAGATGCTGTTGCTCTAGACTTTGCGAAACTCACTTCTCTGGCCATTTCTCTGTGATATGAACTCACGTTAGAATTCATCTTTGGGAAAATGGCCAGGAAAACAATGGAGGCCTTAAAGTTCCAAGATGGCTTTATCCCAACCAAGGTCCCCAGGACTTATTTGTGGGTAGGAATTGGTGCTCACCAACTGGAGCCTTCTGTACAACCCCCACCTACCATGCCATCCCGCAGCAGGTAGGCAGCCTGACACTGGGCCCAGGCCTGGCCAACAACCCCAGCCAGCCTTGCTGGCCTCTCATGTTTCTGTGAACCTCCAAGCCAAGACAAACTCCTCACTGCCTTGTTTGTACTAACTGTATTTCCTGCTGTATGAGACACACAGTATTTTATAAGAAAATGATTAGGAAATAATTAAATATTTTTCATCATACTCGTTCAGAAAGTATCCTACAAGGAGTACTTCCAGGCAATATTGTAGGAAATTTGGACTCAGAGCAACTTATCTACATATATACTGTTATTTTTGAGGGCAGGGGAATGTTTTACTTTCTCTCGCCTTCACAGTTTTGTTCATCCTCACTCTTCCTACCTAAGGTTTTCATGACCTCCTTCTTCTTTTAAGTTTTTCCAAACCTCCTCACCCTTCCAGCCCAGCCCCTCCAAGAAGCCTTTCCCATTCTTCCAGTCTGCTCTCACTTCTTTCTGTTGGAGGCCCCTCCAGACAACTCACCCACCCATTCATGAACAGCAGGTCCTTTATCCTGCTATTCCTAACAGAACCCAATCTGGTCTTCCCTGGCTTCCCTTGCTGCCTTCAAGCTCAACCTCAGTGCGGAGAGGATGCCTAGGAAGCCTTAGCCTGGGTTTATGTCTAAGGGGCCCAGATCTCTGTATTCTATAGATTTTTAAATCATTCATCCTTCTAGAGGGTTGTGCTGATCAAAGTGAGCCAGTATGTTTGAACTATTTCTTTGAACAGGCTATTATAAATTCCCAGACCTCACGCCCATCGATTGATGTAATGACAGTCCTAAGGTTACTGATGGATCCTCCCTTTTCCTTACCTTGGTTGCCTGATACATGTTTATTTAAATGTGCTGTGGGATGAAGTTGTAGGATAAGAATCTGACATCCCTCCCCTCTAGGAGTGATAAACAGAGCCTGAGCCCGAAATATGCTTGTGGATTTGATCAAGAATTCTCTGTGAAATTGTACCTGTTCAGTTGCTTGATCTCCCAAAGAACACGCTGCCCCAAACAGCCTGCAGGGACTGCAGATTAGAGCAGAGAAGGGAGCTGTTTCTCTCTCATCCCAAAGTCTGAGCAGGCAGTCTTACCACCCCACAGCTTATGAAAATATGTTCTGTATAAAGAGTTTGGAGTCTGGGTTGGCAGCTAGCTTTCCAGGCTTGGTGCAGAAAAATAATATTTCTTTTATTTTCAGTTTTACCTTCGACTTGTCCTTTTTCATTAGCTCCAGCACGGGCCACCGTCGTCCCCACTGTGCTTTCCTCCAGTGTCCTTGTGTCAGTAAGCATTCTTAGTTGCAACAACAAAAACCTACTTTAGTTTGCTTGAGCAAAAAAGAAATTTATTGACTTTTGATTTATTGACTTTTTATTGATTAGATGATTTCAACTGGTTGCTCATGTTTATTCCTTCTTTCCTCTACACTATTCTAAAATGACAGTAAAGTTAAATGTTATTAACCCACAAGTTTAAAGAGTACATAGGAAGAGACAACAGCAGATGAAAGCTTGGGGCTAGTATTTGAAAAACAAAAGTGGATGGAAGAAGAGTGATTGGTTCAACAGAGTAAGAATATTATAACTTCAGCGCTTGATAATAAAGATGCTATTGGAATATAAAACTGAAAGCAACAAATGAACTGGACAAACAAACAAAAACGCATGGACACAGAAAACAGTTTGGTGGTTACCAGAGGGAAAAGGGGGAAGAGGGGGAGGTAGATAAGGATAAAGGAGGTCAAATATATGGTACGGAAGGAGATTTGATTTTGGGTGGTGAACACACAATGCAATATACAGATGCTGTATTATTGAACTGTACATGTGAAACATATAATTTTATTAGCCAGTGTCACCCCAGTAAATTTAATTTTTAAAAAAGATGCTATCAAGAAGTGAGCTGGTTCAACTTGCTCTGAGAACATCAGTCCTCAGAGACCCTAGAAAGTGAGATAGGGCAGGTGTTAGAAGCCAGGGGAAATTAAGCAGAGATATACATGGTGGGTTGTGGGACTTTTATTTCCTTTTCCTGTCCTGCTCCCAGAATGCCAGCAGCTGGAGTATACCCTTCAGGCAGGACACTGGAAGAATCTTTTCTGGAGAATCTAAACAACCCCCAGGTGCTGATATTGTGGAGGAGAGCAGTGTCTTCCTTAGGAAGGCAAGGAAGCCCACCGCTCCATTCATCCTCAAGTCACACAAAGCCCAACAGGAGCTTTTGAATGCCTCACTTTAAATATGAAAGGGCAACTAAGGATCTTTATGCATTTGAGGAAAGTCTCTTATTTGAAAGAGAAAGTACAAAACAAACATAAAAAAAGAATCCAGGGTAAACTTAGTTTAGGGAACAGAAGGAAACATCAAAAACTCTATCACTGCTAATCTTAAAAGAGATAAAAAAAATTGCATCTTTAAGACGTGAACAAGATAATATGAAAAAGAACAGAGAGCACAAAATAGCAACTGAATATAAAAAAGTAATAACCGAAAATTTAAAAATCCAATTGAAGTATTAGAAAATAAGGTTGAGAAAAGCAAAACAAAAAGTTATGTATAAAATAGGAGAGAAAAGTTGACAAAAATGAATGGCTCAATCCAAGAAGTTCAATGTTCTTCTAACAGAAATTCTAGAGAGAACAGGAAAAAAAGGAGAAAGGGCAAATATCAAAGAAATAAACAAGAAAATGTCTCAGAAATGAAGGACGTGTGCCTCCAGACTCAAAAGTCCTACCAACCATTTAGCTTTTAGCAAAAATAAATGAAAAGAACACTCACATCAAGGCACTTCAATGCCAAATTTTAAAGCAGGGGGGTAAAAGCAGGGGTGAGGGCAAGGAAGAGGAAAAGTAGAAGGAGTAGAAGGTAAGAGGAAGAATGGTACGTGTCATAAAAGGAGTAGGAATCAGAATGGCTTTAGGATGCTTACGAGTAACACTGGATCCTACAAGATACTAGAGAAACGTGATTTCTGTGGAAGAATTAATATTACTCTATTCTGTACTGAGTAAAACCAATCAGTCAATTTGATAGCAAAATTTTAAAAAATTCCATACATGCAAAGACTCAAAAAAATTTACATACCATGCATTTTTTTCTTAGGAAGAAACTGTAGGATGGTCTTCAGAAAAATAAAATAAAAATCAAAAAAGATAAAAGTAAGCAACAACAGATATAGGGAATCCAACCAGCAGAGCAGAAAGGAAAGTGTCAGGACAGTCCCGGGTCATCCACCTGGACAGCATGGGAGAGGGGGCTCTGAGAAGCTGATCCCAGGGTGTAAGGAAACTGAAAGACTATTTTACGTGGTTGAGCATTTGGACAAATATATTATAGAAGTGGTATAAATAAATACAAGTCAAGGCAAATCTTGTTAATACAAGAAAATAAAAAGTTATGTAAGCAAGAAATTAATGTAATTATTATCCACAACTTGGTTTAGGGCATAATATTTTCATAATATCATAAAGTCAACGCTTTTGATATAATTTAAAAATTGTGATACAACTAGGTTGGGAATATTGTGAAGGGAAATGAAATGGTGAGAGATTTAAATTCTCATTACCGTATCAAGAAGATAATTGATAATGTGAATGTCTAAAATCGATCAACCAAGTATAGTAGTATGAACATATGATTAAGAAATGAAATTAAATCTTAAAGGAGTAGCTAAAAGAGTTACAAGTGTTTGCCTCTGGAGGGCAGCACTGGGATCCAGGATCGCCATTTGTCAATCGAGGGCTTTTAATATGGCTTGATTTTTAAACCATGATTTAGTACAGAATAATAGGTTTGTAAACTATGGTTTATGCTTGTCAATTGTGCTTTGAAATTACTGTTTATTCCCCCTTTAAAAAAATCGATTGTTCTTATTCATCACATTGGTTTTGCCAGTGTTTGATATTCAGATTTTAAAAAATAAGTATTATTTTTCCTATTGTTTGTAAAAAGTTTTATAAACTTAATGAGAAATAAAAGGAACTTAATCAAATAATATTGGGCAACTCACAGAGGTGGGCAGAAGGCTAGAGAACCAGAGTTGGGAACCTACGGAAGGCAGGATGGTGGGGAGATGGTCAAGGTTACTTCAGGCACGGTCTAAGTAAGACACCATCACTGGACTCACAACACTGCCCTTGTCACTGGATTAACTTTCAATTAAATCTTTGGCTCACTCTCTCAAGATTCAGGGGAATCTACCATGCTAAGCCTCGGTCCTGTGCTGGCCTGTGCTGGCTCGACAGAGGGACCTTCTCCCTTACATCTGGCCGAGACACATACAATGATTATCTGCACAAATCAAAGATTTGCTGATATTGGGTGGCTAAAATCTTTAAATTGTCTCTTACTTTCATGTGGAACACCCTTTACCTCTCTTCCAAACCAGTGAGTTTCCCAAACTGTGGATAACCTGCCCGTAGAATCTTAGAATATTTCGAGATCCAGGCATCAGTCTTGTCTGTTTCTCAGACTTTTCAGATGAAAATAATGGAACCTAGAGAAGTTAAATGATATAGAGGAAAAGCAAGGACTAGGACCCCGGTCTCCTTCACATACATCATCTCCCTTGACTGATCGGCATGAGGCTGGGCTGGTAAAATTCTTCCCCTTTTAATAAATCTGAAGTGTAGAGGATAATGTCGGGCAGAAAGAGGTTCCAGTCATCTCAACAGTTTGGATAGAGCAGTGGGAAGATTCCAACACACGGAATTTAGAAGGATAACGTGAAGCTTTCCAGTTAGGCATAGAACCCTCTGAATCATTACAAGGTATAGAGGGAAGTTAGGTGTAGGTGTGTGTGTGTGTGTGTGTGTGTGTGTGTGTGTGTGTGTACTAATTAAAAAAATATGTCTTTGGGTATTGAAAGTGAGGCAGCTGGGTGTGTGCTAAGCTGTCCCTGGAAATGTGGTGGCTTGATGTGGACCAGTGGAAACAATAGTGGTCCAAAAGTGAGGGTGAAGAAGTTCCTGTCCTCCTGCCATTCTTGCCTGGCTCCCAGCCTTCTCAGGTCACTGGTCCTACAGCTGGAGCCACTTGCATGTCCCTGTAGATTAAGCCAGTCATAACTGGTTCTTACACTGGGGGATGGGGACTCTAAGCTAACTTGATACCGTGTAACCTGCCTTATCCTGTGCACCTTCAACTTGTTTCTGAGTTAAGTCCTTGCATTATCCCTATTTATTCCCACGGTTAAGACTTTTTCTCTTCAATTTTCTGCTGCACAGGAGGTTACCATCGAATTTATTATCTTCCTTCTTCAGCCTGATCCACCTTCTCTCTTTATGTAGTTGCATCTAGCAGTCATGCCAGATTCCTTTATCCCCTCCACACCTCACTCAGTTTTCACTGATTATCATATCCAGTTAACATTTTCTTTCTAAACATTGCAAACCCTATCCCCTCCTCTCTAGCCTAGTGACCTCACTCTTCCAGCCCTTATGACTACTTTTCTGGACCATTGCAGCTGCTTTCTAGCTGATTCCCTAAAGTTCTCATGCATGTGAAATTCTCCTTTGCATGACCAGTCTGACTTATGTAAAATCCAGACCTGACCATATACTTCCTACCCAAATTTCCTCTCCTGGGCCCTTGAGGCTTAGAGCATCTTTTACCTCATCCTGTTCTATTGTAAACTTCGTGTCCTGTGAAATATCAATGTGTCCCTTGAATAAAGAATTAATATCCTGGGGACATAAGTTTGATAAACAGTGGGTTCAGCCAAGTTGGATGATTTTCTGTGATATGAGGACTTTTCTATTAGTGTGCTTTGTGATTCTTTAAGGTGGAGATATAAATGCAGTATATCTCAAACTTTCTGACCACAGAATTTTTTTACAGGACAACTTTTAGCATCTCCTGTATGAGTTTGCTAGGGCTGCTGTAACAAAGAACCACAGACTGAGTAACTTAAACAACAGAAATTTATTGTCTCATAGTTCTGGAGGCTATAAGTTCAAGATCAAGGTGTTGGCGGGGTCAGTTTCTTTTGAGGCCTCTCTCCTTGGCTGGTAGATGTTGTCTTCACATGGCCTTTCCTACGTGAACATACATCCCTGGTGATTCTCACTCACCAGTCGCTTTGGATTAAGCCCACATCAATGGGTTCATTTTAACTTAATCACCTCTTTAAAGACCTTATCTCCAAATAAAGTTAGATTTTGAGGTACTGTGGATTGGAACTTCGACATAGAAATTTGGAGGGGCCACAGTTCAGCCTATGACATTCCAAGGAAATTTCTGTTAGTGTCCTTTGTGATTCTTCAGGGTGGGATATAAATGTAGTATATCTCAAACTTTCTATGTGTAGGTTTTTTTGTTTTGTTTTGTTTTTAACAGGAGAACTTTAAGCAACTCTTAAGCCTCGTGTATTCCATAGAACACAATCTGGGAGCTCCCAATTTACAGGGTAAAAGCCAGGCTTACCACTCAGCATATGGCCCTGTTCTTTGGACCTGGTGGTGTTTGGGCCATAACTCACACCTCCAGGCATTGACCCTTCCACCCCTGATTCTGAGCTGCAACATGACTAGTGGGGGATGTTTAACAGGCTGGGCAGTACCACATCTGCCTTTTCAGTGGGCAGAGTAAAGTGTGACTCAGTGAGAGAACCTGCCAGGAAGAATGTGTGTGTGTGGGCTCAAGGGCTTCTCCAGGGCCATTCTGATCTCTCTGGAATGCAGAACTGACTATACGCTTCCCATCTTAATGTGGCAAGTAAGGAAGAGGTTCCAAAGCTGTCTAGTCTGACTGTTTGGATAGAACAGGGATCTGACAGGGTAGGAGAGGGAGCAAGGCATTTGAGGGCTAGGCAATTGGGTGATGATTTAGTCAATACACTCAGGGAAGAAAATAAAATTTGAATTGAGGGCCATAGAGAAACATTGATTAATAAAGATTAGAGGAACTTATACAGGGTTCTTTACAGAAATTATATTTTCTATGCTATACTTTATCCATGAGCTGGAACTCTTCATAGCTAATTTTGATTATAATTGATTTTTGCCTCATCTAATAACTTTAAAACCAAATCCTTATTCACAAGATGTGAAGATGTGACTCAATCACCATTCCCCAACTGAATGCCCTTTCTCAGCTCCAGGCTTGCACTTGCTATCCCGTTAGGCTAAAAAACCCTACTGTCCCACTACTGGCCATCCCCAGCATGGGGACTTCTACTCTCCAGGAAGGAGTTGGTATCTATCTGGTTTCTGATTTGCTAAACTCTATCACTGTACTTTCTCTCTTTATCTAATAGAATTCTGTGTGTGGATTTACTCAAGGACAGGGCCCAAGACTGCCTTATCTCCATGTCTAGCTTTGTGCATAGAACCCAGCACTTAGTAGGAGCCCAGGACATGCTTGTTAAATGGGTGGGTGGGTCTTGCTATTGTCTCCATCCCACCTGCTCATGGATTTTCCTGAGGGTGACACCTACTTCTTTGATTTTTTAATCCCATTAATCCCCAAAGTAGATGAGTCAGAGAAGCCTGTCATTCTCCCGTGGACCTCCTTCATGCCTTGCTCTTCCTCTAGATGTTGCAAATTCCTCAGGACCTCTATGGGGCTGGATCCCTTTCTAGCCTGAAGACTTTTGCCTTGTTCCAGTGGCCATTCCCCTGGGCCCTGTACTGCCAGCCCAGCACTAATCGGAACTTGGCCCTTCCCTTGGGCCATGGCTAACCCAGTACTAGGGAGAACAGACTCGAGAAGTGTCAAGTCTACTTTGAATAGCTGCCAGGGTTGGGGCTGAGACTCTCATGAACCTCCCCATCCTTGGGGTTTGGTGGGACAGACAGCTACTCCAGACATGTTGACAACCTGTCTCATACTATTGTTATTTGGTCTGTACTTGTGGGCTCTTTAACCTGGGTGGAGGTGATGCTGTTCCTGTCTGTGACCTCAAGAGTTGGCCATTTAGTTATTTACTACTTTGTAAGCTTCAGTTTCTTCTATCAAAAGGGATCGTGGTCACCATGCAGAATTGTTGCAACAATTAGTGACAACATAGGTTGAATTTTACATTTTAGAATAAGCACCTTGGAGGCCATAGGGAAAGTCTGGTTATAGAAGCAAGAAAGACCAGTGTGGATCTGAGGCAGGAATTTATGAGATGCGATGATACCTATGCTGGGCATTTTGTGTTTGTTAATTTATTGATGTTGCTTCTTTTCTATTTGTGCCCCACTCGTACACTACAGTGTATGAAGTGGAGTTATTTGGGGTGCACGTGTGTGTGCGTGTGTGAGCACATGCCCACATATATGGGAGTATTTGGAGAGTTTAAGGTTTAAAGTTGCCCTGGGGGTCAGTTAGGACTGCCTCCTATCCTCATGCCTGTCACTAACATGATCAGATGAAAGTAATGAAGTGCTTCAGACCTATAGCTCCAAGGCAGGTTATAGGACATGGTTGGTGTTGAGTCATCTCACTGCCTTTTTTACTCTAGATACTGAGCCTGGAAGTCCTGTGTTCACTGTTTTCTCTCTAAACAATGCTATCCCATGGGCAGGGCCTTTCCAGGTGCTTTGTGCAGGCAGTGGGGTTAGAAGGTGTGCAAGTGGGCCACATCCCTGAGGACAAAGCATATGTGTATTTGACTTTGACATCTACCCCTCCCAGTAGTTGAGTGCAGAGTGACATAGCTTTACTGTTGGGCTCAGAGGGCTTTGAGCAAAATCTAGGCTGCTGGCCATGTTTAGGTCTGGGCCCCAACTGCAGAGCTTTGTACTTGGAGAGAAGCCATCTCGAAGGCTATAAGGCAGTTTATACTGTAGATTCTTAGGAGAATAGATTCTTCCTCCCTCTTCCCTTTTCACTGAGTTTGTAATCCTGTTCTCCTTGTTCCCCGAGACCTCAGAGCGCCAGCCATGGCCTCTCTGGGTCATTTTCAGCGGTGCCAGAGTCTTAAGCAGATCACCAAGGTGAGCAGCTGTGTATGTCCCCAATTCCCCAAGCACAGGCATCTCCCTGCTTTCCCATGTCACAAATCAGAGACTCCTTTCCTGACAACTTCTGAGCCAAGGAACTCCTCCAGCTCTTGTCTCCAGAACTGAAAAGAAGATATTTTTCTTTCGATTCTATTCTCCAAAAAGTCAGGCTCATAAAGAAGGAATACAGATTATACACAGAAGCTCTTATCAGCTTGGTAAAGAATTACTACCTTCAGCTTTATTGCCTTAAAAAGAATTCAAATGCTTCCATCTTTTAAAAACAATTTAGATTGAAGAAAGGAATTAGATCCACATGCAGAAGCAGCTTGCCTGGTTTTGATGATTTGAAGGTGTTGCGATACTAACCTTAAATGCTGATGCTTTAATTGAGCAGCCAGGTAGTGTAGTTGTTCTCCCAGTATATGTCCTCCTGTAGGTCTGGATCTCTGGGACTGACAGCCACACATGAGGGCAGGCCTATGGAGCCTTACGTGACCCAGCAGTGCTAGGAGGGACTTTTATACCTCAAACAGTGCCTACCTTCAGCAGCACCTGATGCTGTGGGTCCTCAGAGCCAGTCTTTGGATGCAGGCAGTGCCTTCTCAAGCTCCAGTATAAATGTGCAAATACCTGTGGGAGAGAGAAGAAAACATTTCTAATCAGTTTTGGACGTTGCTTGTATCGAAAAATCACTTGAAGCTGGAGCTGAACAGCAGAATGTATGAGAAATGGCTCAGTGTAGCCACCTGCCACCCAAGAGCTATGTCCCTTGCCCTCTGGAGAACCACGTTGTAAGATTATTCACAGCCCACTGCAGAAGCTGGCGGCTGCTCTTGCCAAACCAGAGCAGGGTGTAAATAAGCTAAGAAGTGACTTGTTCTTTTGCACATCTCAGTCCTCAAAAGGGATTGTGTGGTAGCGTCCCTGTGGACAAAGGGCCAG
>NW_006438113.1:1315448-1337973 GCF_000325575.1 Pteropus alecto
AAGATGTGATAGAGAAGCTGGCTCCCATCGCCTTCCATCAGGACACAGCCTGGGTGTCTGTGAGAGTGAGAACATGGAGGGCCTTATTTGGCTTCTGTGCCCTCCAGGTGGCAGGGAAATTTGGACCACTGGTTAAAATCCAAGTATTCATCAGTTGATATCATTGGCACTGCCTGGCTTCACTTCTCGGAGTTGATCTCATTAAACAGATCGTGCCTGTGAGCAGACTCCATTTCATTTTTCTGCTGATATTAACGTTTCTCCATAAATTGTCCACATGCAGCATATTCTCACTTTTTATTACAGTAAATTGCACTTCCTGCACAGCTCTGGAACCTGTCTCTATTTCATCTGAAGGGTCCACAAATGATCTGTAATGAATCTTCATCCCCAGAGGCTGTGAGCTGGCACTTCTGCCCTCTGCACAAAGTAGGAAGGTGGTTTGGAAGAGCTATTTACCTCAAATTTGGTAAAAGGTTAGGACTAAGGCCAGGGAGTACCAGTGTGATTAGAAATTGTTCAGCTCTATCATATTTTTACATGTATTTTATCAATTATGCTCTCTTTTTTTCAGTAGCAACATAATAGTTTTTTTGAGATCAAAGCCAGTGTCAAAAAAAAATCTAATGACAAACACTCTCTCTAGTGTTACAGTAATATAATTTTAAATGCTATCAATCGAGCAAACTAGTCCAGAACTTACTATGTCATTAAGCAGGATATATGGGAACTTGTATCAGGAGGTTCAGCATTCAGCACAAATGAAGGAACAATTATATCCCCATAGAAGAGCTCTCAAATTTGATCATGTTTCCATCAGCTTCCAAAGTTCACAATATCTTGATTTATCCACCTTTAAAGTAACTTTGTTTCATTCTCAGTTTCTCTCAGATGTGTAGGAAAAAAGCGCCATTTTCAAATCCAGGCAGTACTTTGCATGTTGTGGTGTTAACTAAAAAGGAAGTGCAAACTGTGCAAAGTGAGGACACAGATCCCATATGTGTGGGTTTCTGTTAATACAGTACTATGCAAAGCAAGACTGCCTACATGTTAATATCCCTTTTCACTGTATGGAGCTTCCTATTTATGCGCCTGGCCTTCTTCCTCATGGTCAGCATCAGGGACATATGCAGAAGTGTGAATCCACTTGTCCATTCAGTCCATAGACATCTTTTGAAGTGCACTATCTGCCAGGCCTGTGTCAGGCAAGGGGCTGTGTAGTACTTAGTCCAGGCCTTATCCTCAAGGAGCTCACCTCTTAGGGAGGGGCTAGAGGCTTCTCTCCATATACAGAAATCCATTGGCAACCAAAGTACACCTGACCCAGGAGTTCTGGGGGTTAGGGGGTGGTAGGAAACTCCATAATTCAGGACCCAACTATATAGAAGCCCCTAGGCTCCCCAAGTCCACTGTCCAGGCCTCACCACTATATGTATCACCTTTCAGCTCAGCTCTTGCTTTTGCATTAAACATCTACCAAAAACGTGGAGTGTAAGTTTGTCTTCTGTCGATCCCCAAGTTGTCATGAAGCACTAGAAAATGGATTGCCTGGTTGCACTGACTTGCTGGGAGACTAAGGGCAAAATTTTCTGTCCGTAGGCCCAGATCAGTGGCTGTTGTGATGACTCAGTGAGGTGTCATGTACAGAAGGCTTAGCTCAGGGTCCAAATAGAGGAGGATCTGTTCAGTGCCAACGATTGCACCCAGCCTGAACTAGCCCTCACCTCCAGCATTTTCCAGCCAGCACCTTCCCTGGGTTCCCAGCTGCCAAGCTCAGATCTTCCTCAGCAAAAGAGCCTTCTTTGCATCCCCCAGAGATGTGTTTGGAAGTTACACAGAGTTAACTCTGTCACACCTTCCTCAGATGGCCTAATTTAGCTAGGAGTGATTGCTTTGTCTCCACCATCCTCAAGTGACCAACTGCCAAACCCCCAAATATATATGTGTTTAGGTGGCTGCATTTCCTGTTTCCCCCAAGGATGAGGGCCCTGGCCTTCAAGGAAGATTCAGCAAAGCAATGGGTGAGATGGGAACAGATAACTCACACTTGGTCAGGAGGGGCTGTCTCCTGGGAAGGGCCTGGGAGAAAAAACTGGCAAAGAGACTCACATAGGGTCTAAGATTCCCCAATGGAATTTAGGAGTATGATGGCTCTAGAAGTAGGAGCCACAGACTTGCAGAGAATGTTAAGGCAGTTTTCCAGAAAGCAAGGCCCTAAGAGGTTCTGGAGACAAGGCTGGGGTAACAGAAGTAGCTGCGCTAAAATTTCCAGTCCTTTTACTAAGAAGGCAGCCCCTGGGAGGCCTGGAGTGGTTTAGTGATAACCACGGTTACTTTGTGATTCTGGCATAGCTTCTGAAACTATGGCCTCGTGGTGGTTGCTTTGCTGATTTCCTTGTAAATGGGCTCTTTGAATCAACCCTAGTCTGTAGCCAGATACTGCCCTTCCTTGAAAATGGGAGGGGGGGGGCGGCATTCTACTCCCTCATGCTTCAGAGGGGTGACATTGCACAGAGAGAATTGTTTCTAAATAGTGTGTTGTTGCACAGGCAGTAGTGGGTCTTTAAACTTAGCTCTATATCTGTCCTTGGGAAAATGCCAGGCCCTGGGCTCCACAGGGGGAATGTTCTGAAGTGTTAGAGTTGGGGTTTTAAAAAGATGCTAAGTGTCGACAAGGTTTCATTATCTCAGGCTCCCAGTGTTGGGGGGTGCCTAGATAAGTGGCCAACAATTAACACATACATAAATAATTGGTGGCATTTGCACTTTGTAAAATAAATCCTTAGCAATGTGGCTGGAAGGCTTCCATGTGAAGGTTTTTTTCCACTTCATTTACTTTAGGCCAAGATCAAGTGAAACAGGCTCATACTAAAGAAATGCAACTGGAATAATGGTCTCAGGTTTATGAGAATAAGTTAACCTGAAGAAGGAAGGCACCACTGTTTGTAATGATGTTTTCTCAGTTATGAGAAAAAAGATCATTTTGTTCCCATTGTCAGGGACAAAAGGCTCATGTTTGCATTGATAGAGCACCTTCCCTGGGTTCCCAGCTGCCAAGCTCAGATCTTCCTCAGCAAAAGAGCCTTCTTTGCATCCCCAGAGATGTGTTTGGAAGTTACACAGAGTTAACTCTGTCACACCTTCCTCAGATGGCCTAATTTAGCTAGGAGTGATTGCCTTGTCTCCACCATCCTCAAGTGACCAACTGCCAAACCCCCAAATATATATGTGTTTAGGTGGCTGCATTTCCTGTTTCCCCCAAGGATGAGGGCCCTGGCCTTCAAGGAAGATTCAGCAAAGCAATGGGTGAGATGGGAACAGATAACTCACACTTGGTCAGGAGGGGCTGTCTCCTGGGAAGGGCCTGGGAGAAAAAACTGGCAAAGAGACTCACATAGGGTCTAAGATTCCCCAATGGAATTTAGGAGTATGATGGCTCTAGAAGTAGGAGCCACAGACTTGCAGAGAATGTTAAGGCAGTTTTCCAGAAAGCAAGGCCCTAAGAGGTTCTGGAGACAAGGCTGGGGTAACAGAAGTAGCTGCGCTAAAATTTCCAGTCCTTTTACTAAGAAGGCAGCCCCTGGGAGGCCTGGAGTGGTTTAGTGATAACCACGGTTACTTTGTGATTCTGGCATAGCTTCTGAAACTATGGCCTCGTGGTGGTTGCTTTGCTGATTTCCTTGTAAATGGGCTCTTTGAATCAACCCTAGTCTGTAGCCAGATACTGCCCTTCCTTGAAAATGGGAGGGGGGGGGCGGCATTCTACTCCCTCATGCTTCAGAGGGGTGACATTGCACAGAGAGAATTGTTTCTAAATAGTGTGTTGTTGCACAGGCAGTAGTGGGTCTTTAAACTTAGCTCTATATCTGTCCTTGGGAAAATGCCAGGCCCTGGGCTCCACAGGGGGAATGTTCTGAAGTGTTAGAGTTGGGGTTTTAAAAAGATGCTAAGTGTCGACAAGGTTTCATTATCTCAGGCTCCCAGTGTTGGGGGGTGCCTAGATAAGTGGCCAACAATTAACACATACATAAATAATTGGTGGCATTTGCACTTTGTAAAATAAATCCTTAGCAATGTGGCTGGAAGGCTTCCATGTGAAGGTTTTTTTCCACTTCATTTACTTTAGGCCAAGATCAAGTGAAACAGGCTCATACTAAAGAAATGCAACTGGAATAATGGTCTCAGGTTTATGAGAATAAGTTAACCTGAAGAAGGAAGGCACCACTGTTTGTAATGATGTTTTCTCAGTTATGAGAAAAAAGATCATTTTGTTCCCATTGTCAGGGACAAAAGGCTCATGTTTGCATTGATAGTTGTTCATACTTTTTGGAGATCAGTATGATGGAGGGAGATAGATGGACCTGAGTTCGAATCTAATCTCTGCCAAGTACTAGCTGGGGACCTGTGGAAAATACAAGTCTAGATCTAGGTCTCAGTTTCCTGTCTGTGAAATGGGCATAAGAATGCTGCCTGGCTTGTTAGGACATTGAGATAAAACGGGGTATGTGGGTTGTAAAGTGGAGGAGATTGTGTATTGAAGTACCTGGCTGGGTGCTTGATAAAGGCACACCCCTGTTGCCTTTGGAAATAGCTCAGACTTGGTCCTGGTGAAAGGCTGAGAAAGCAGCGGAAGGGGACCAGGCGGAGAGCCTCCAATCCCTCGGAACCCCCATCTTCTCTGCTTCTGTGTAGGTGTCCTGATATTAGAACTGATCCTCACCTTCACGTAGCCATTGTTAGCCCCTGTGGTCCCATCCAGCCAAGCTGGCCCATATATTATTTCTGTCAGTGGGAAGGCCTTTCTGTCCAGAGCATATGGGAACCAGAAGTTGGGGATTGGTCTGCATTTACTTCTCTATGGAAACCATGGGATCAGGGTGACTGGGTGGCCAGGACAGGATACGAATATCCTCTGGCCCCCAGTGGATCTGCAGGATGGCATGTTGGAGGCCTGCATCACTTATACTCCAGCTCTGTTGATGCCATTGGCCATGGGAAAAGTTTCAGATGGGGGTTGCTGTTCACAGACAGGGGGACACATTCCCTTCCAGGTGTGGGAAGGGCAGCTGCCCTCTGCTTCCTTTAACAAGGGTCTACCTGTGGCAGTACACTTTTCTCTTAAGAGTATGGCCTTCAATGCCTATTACTGCATTATTCTGAGGGTTGTCCCAGAACCATGGTGCCCAGCTGCAGGAGAGAAGCCCAGTTGCAAGAAACCAGCCTTTCTACTTGCTGAAGGCAAGTGACTGGAAGTCTACCCTGAGCAGGAAGCTGGTTCCACTTCCTGCCCACCCCATCCATGGGATAAAGGGGCTGCTCTTTATTTTTGGGTGGCTCAACACTTCTCTGCAGATGCCGATGGTTAAGTAGTCATAGATCCACATGTGGCAGAGGTGAGAGATGCCCTGCATTGTGCTGCCTTGAAAGGTCTATAGACTCTTGGAGGAGGCAGTGTTAACCACACTTGCTGTGGGTGTACATTACTTGTCTTCTTGATATTGTTGGCTCCATGAAGGCAGGGACAAGGCTCCTGGCTCATACCCATATCCAGGAAAGTTAGGAGAGCTGCTGGTGTATAGCAAGCCTAGTTTGTTGAATGAATGAAGGAAAGCATGACAGATTATGCACTTCTGCACATTCAAAAGAGATCACAGAATGCCAACCAGGTAGGAGACATCAGTGGAAAGAATGGGGAGGACTTTTGCATTAACTGATCATCAATAGTGAGCTACTTTCTGTGATAAAAGCTTTATGTGTAATTTCATTTAATTCTTACATTTAATTCTCCTGTCCCAAGGGTAAGAGGTGTTCTCAGGTTGGGTTCCCAGAAGCAGATTTTGAGGTGAGAATTTGTGTGACAACGATTTATTAAAAAATGTTCCCAGGGGAATTAAAGAAAGACAGCAGGGGAGTGGGAACGTGGACCAGAGAAATGAAGGAAGCCAGGGAGGGTGTGAGATCAAGCGAAGCAGTTTTGGCTCATCCTACAGAGGGATTCTGAAAACAGCTGAATTCGCACGTGGAGCAGTACCCATCAGGAAACAGGACAACTGGAATTTGTATATGTGACACCCTCAGTGCTTGGTGAAGTATAAATTCCCAGGCATCATGAGTGCCGAACAGGGTTCTGGACTCCTGAGCCATGGGAGTCTGCCATTGGGAATGAGTGCACACAGGAGTGTGTTCAAAGATCCTGATGGGATTTGAAGGGGACATAGGCAGAACATCAATAGTGCTGTTGGCATTTGAACACCTTTTAGGCATGGAACTGCTGCTCAGAGAGGTAGAATAGCTCACCCAGGAGCACTCAGCTAAGCAATGGCCAGACTGGGATTCGAACGTGCTTTGCCTGCCGGCCTCCTCCTTACCTTGCTCACTCTGAGATGAAAGGGAAGACTGGCCTCCACTTGCGTCATGGTTGGGGAGAAAGAGGGTAAAGACAGCTCTTAGAAGGAGAATGAGTGGTGCTGAGAGGAACACTGCCCACTGGGCTGTGAGCATTTAGGGCTCTTCCCACAGAGCTGGCAGCTCTCCAGTAATTAGGAGGAGAGGGGCGTGTTCTTACTAAATCTGCAGTCGCTTTCCCTTCTCACCATCCATCTCAGCTTCCGTGTGAGTTGCATTCTCTGGAAAAGGCTGTAGCCAAGTGCTATTTATCTCCATGTGGAGAAAAGAGGCTTAACAAATTAGCTAATGCTTAATTGGTGAGGGAAAGTAGGACAGGAAAGTTGGCCAGTTGTCCTGTGGGGTTTTCTGATCAATTCTCTCCATCAGTATTCTCTATACATGAGTCTGAGATCAGGTGGGAAGACTCCTTAGAGTAGTCAGGGCTCCCACTCGCTCCTTGGGAAGTGCCTGCATTTGAGTTAGGTCCTCTGTGATGCTGGCTTCTGTGGAGACATGCAGAGGACTGTCCACATGCACAGGTGTACCCACACCTTCAGATTCAGAGAACTACACATTCTGGAGCAGGGTTCTCAGTCCTGGAGGCCAAGAGTCAGGATTGGAGCTGAAACAACACAGGATCTCAGGCACATCACCATTCCTAGTGAATTTAGGATTCCTAGAGTTTGGGCTCAGGGGTCTATATTTTTAAAAGCTCCCTTGGAGGTTCTTAGATTGTTGGGGAAGGTCATCAAGAAGATGTGACTGCTGGTTTGACCTGTGAACCAGACCTGGGCAATTAGAGGCTTCCCACTTCCTCCCCTATGCTTGGAATGTGTGTTCTGTTTGCCTCCCCGATGCTAGAAGCTGCTCAAGGACATAGCCTTGAGCTAGAAATACAGCGTTGAGACTATTTGGACTGGGTACATGACCCAGTTAAGGCCTCTGCATAAACTTTGAAGATTCTGGCAAGCGGTGTAGAAAACTACTGTCTTGCTGGCACCCGAGACAAGCCTTGTAAGTAAGTCCTCTTCCTTATTAAACCTGCCATCTACCAATCTGGGGTGGTTTGCATTTTTCTTTGGTCTCTTCCTGCCCTCTGTGAATGGGGGCCAGTTTCAGATTATACCTAGGAAACTCCCAGCTAGGTTTGCAAAGCAACATATGTGCAGTAGACTTGAGAATTACTGCTGCAGAATGTCAGTACACAATAGAGTCTTACTCCTCACCCATGGTCAGCTTCCACATTGATACTTTAGCACCTTTCAGGGCACTGTTGTCTTTCTTCCACTCAGGCACTTCCCATGAGACCTTGCTATTCCTGAGGCAGTCCATTCCATTTTGAATGACTTGGAAAGTGTTCTATTACATAGAATTGATATCTGCCTCCCTGATTACTGGAGATCTTCATCCTAAATTAACTCTCAAAGGCTGGAAAGAGTAATTCCAATGTCTTGCACAAGACAGTTTTTCATGTGTTTAAAGACACTTATACTGTCCTAGCCTCTAAGCATCCCTAGTCACTTTAACTGGACTGGCCATTGGTTTACAGTTTCACTCCATGGCTGATTCGTCTTCATTGTCCTTCATCAAGCAGGGTTGCCCAATAGTCAACCCTCAAGGGACAGAAGAGACCCATAGCCTCTTTCCTTTTCATGGGTTTTTACTCAACAAGGTTGCTTTCAAGTCTTATCTCCCTGGAAACCAAGTGTTGGACTTTAAAGAGCATCTCTTTAGATTCAGTTTAGTGTTCAGGCTTTATGACCTCCTCTCAACTCTATATCATGTACGAATTTGGTGAGTGTGTCACCAACACCTCTACATGAGCATTCAGGTGTTAGGAATGGAGGCAAGCTGGAGCCCATCAGTGTGCTGTAGGTTCTCTGACCATCTCCCTCTCCCGTCTTCTTTGCTGGGCCTCCAGGCTTCTGAAGTCATTCACGAAAGTCTGCATGTTGAGAGGGGAGAGGCTCTGGGCAGGGTGGCCGTGACTTCACCCTGTGGGGCTCTCCCTTCTCTGCCTCTTCTGAGCATCTGAAGTCCTCTCTGCTTTTGTGGCGGGGGCCTGGTTTACTGAATTTGTAGAATGGGAGGAAGGTGTCTTCAGGACATGGCCCCATGAGGTACCCAGGCCAGGCCATACTCCTCTCCCCACTTGTCTTCATAGGGACTGGCACCATCTTATTCATAGGCTGAAGAAGAAGTCTTCTGTGTCCTTCACCCCGATGTAGCCCAATCTTTGATGTTCTGTGGGATACTGTCTGTAAAGAAGTGGAATTCTAGAGCTGGCCTGGGTACTCCCCCAGGCTCTATTTCCACATGCTTGTTGTGTTGGCCAGTAAACTTGTCCATTGCTTGTGTGACATTAACAGTGCCATGACCTAGGTCTCATATATGGCTGGGTCACTGGGAGAGGCAGGCTCCGTGTACCTCTATTCCTCATCTGTTAAAAAGAATGAATCAGATCTTTATATACTAATGAGAAGAGCTATTCTTGATATATACATAAGTCAAAAATGACAGTTGTGTCCTCATGTGTATTTCATGATCCCATTTTAATAAAATAATCTGTCTGATATGTGTATGTATATATGTACCTGCAGAGATGAATAAACACTTCTGGGTGACGACATCTCAAATGATCTCTGGGGGATGAGTTTGGAGGGATAATAGGGGTATTTTTACTACTTTTGCACATTTTTTTAATGGGGCAGGATTATGAAATGCTATTGAACATTTTTATTTTCCTTTATTTCTTCTAAATTAAAGGAGTAATAAAAATTACATTACAAAAATCCCCCCCCGTCTCTCAAAAAACAGGACTATAACCTGATAGCTCCCAGGTTCATAAATGGCCTGGCACAGTTCTTTGTGCTCAGCAAGTACTTGGCACGTGCAAACTGCAAGTATTTTTACAGAATATGCTTGAAAACTATCATTTCCTTCTATTTCTTTCAACCTGTTGGCTTTCCAAATAAAGGAGGGGAAAAAACACTCATAAAACACATGAGAAACAGTATAAGTAACGATCCTATCTGCCTTGCCCTCCAACACTTCATTCATATATTCAACAACATTCATTGAACACCTATTATGTGCTGGTTATAGGTTCTGGGACACAGCCGTGACCAAAACAGATTTGATCCCTGACCTTATGGAGACCCCAACTGAGTGGAGGAGATAGACAATAAGAAATATACTGACAACAATTCAGGCACAAAATGGCAAGTGCTATAAAGAAATAGAACAAAGCACTATAAGAGAGAATAAGAAGAATGGGGTCGCTGCCTAGGAGGTAGAGAGAGCCAGTTCTGTGTGTCCTATAGAACTGAAGGCAGCTCAGAGCCTTGGCTGTTAGCTGTTATCTCACTGGGTGTCATTCAGCATGTCTGGACAAGCTGCCATAAACTCTTCATTCCAGATTTCTGATCCTCTTGCCTCTGGGAATGATGAGACTCATCCCTATGTGCTCCTCCAGAAAGGAGTTTGCAAGCATTCTCTGGGAGGGGAGGGGTACCAGGGCCTGTGGCCCTGTGATGCCCGCAGGAACTGGAACTTCTAGCCTTGCTTGGGGCCAGTACCTGAGAGCTCTGAAGAACAACAGGAAATCAGATGTCTGTGTTCAAATGAGTTGTCTTGTAGCTAAGGCAGCCAGAGCTGGCCCCAGGGGGACAGCATGTTTTGTGAGAAAAAAATTCTCCAAGAACAATGTTTATCAAACCCCGTCTCAACAATCATCCTGTGTGTCTGCCAGCTTCTGGCTTGCTTCTGTTCATGTTCATTTTCTTTTTCTCTCTGCAGGCTGTGGAGACCAATCTGGCTTCCAAGGACAGCCACTGGGTCTTTGTTAATGAGGTAAGAGCTCAAAATGGTGAGGAGGATGGCCTTCACTGAGCCCTCTCCCCCTTGGGAGAGCTTAGAATGATCCTTTCAGATCCAATTCTGACTTGGAGTGCTGGGGTGAATTCCAGGGCTCCACTGTGTCAAGACAGGAGGTCAGAGAATTGGACTTGACCTAAGATGATGCTCACCTGGAGCAGGTGGGGATCAGGGAGAGAATCTAGACCTGAGTCCACAAGGAAGTCAAAAGTCAAAAGAGAAATCATATCAGACATTCAATGTGTGTGTGGGGGGTGAGGGGAGGCAGCTAGTTGGGTCAGGGGCTACAGAGATTAGGGTAGGTTAGAAAATGGGGTGCAGAGGGGGTGGGGCAAAAGAAGGAGGAGGGGACAGAGGCTGCATTTCATGTGGGAGGTCGAAGGTGTGTATGTTATGGGACTGTGTGTTTGCGTTCATAAGAGCACATGTATGTGTGTGTGCATATGCGTGAGCATGTATGTATGAGAAGCCATGTGTGTGAGTGTGTATGGATATGTATGTGCACAAGTATGTGTGTGAGAGTGTGTGTGCACATGTGAGTGTACAAGTGTGTGAGTGCATATGTGTGTGCACAGCCCCCTGTGCAGTTGGTGGGGGTGGGATCATTATAATCATTTAAAAGGGCTGAATGGAAAGTATATCCCATTGACTGGCCATCCCACTGGTTTGGCCCCAGGAGGAATGGGAACACTATAAGGTTTCCTGATCAGCTCTTCACTAATTACAGCCTGGCCTCTTCCATGCTACAGGCATTACATGGGAGTGGCCTGTAACCACTTGCCCTAGCTCTCCTGAAGATTCCCCTCTGCCAACACATCCATTCAGGAAGCACTGACCAGGGCAGCCTGTGTGACCCTAGCAGGCTATTAGCAGAGCTGACTCTAGAAGATATCTCCTAGTACATGCTTTCATCAGGTCTGTGGCCTCAGCTGCTCCTAAATTTACTGATCAATTTCTAATGGCCTCATTCTAGAAGATGCAAGGTTTATTATGTTGGTAATTTATTCTTTTATGATATGTATTTCTTCATTAGCTCAGTGCTAATATGGCTGAAATAGTTTTGGGTGGCTTATTTTAATAATTTTGCCAGTAGTATCAGATAGTAACTGCTTGCAAGGCCCACTTTCATGGTTTTCTTCCATAAATTCACATCTTATTATCTCCACATCTACATGGGTCACTTGGAGACATGTGCAGTAACTGTCCATTTACCTCAGGTTATAGACGGTTGTGCCGGTAGTTGGGAGAAGGCACATGACAGCCACCTCCCCCATTCTTTAGAGCCTGCAATGAGTCCTCCTTGGACCTTGGGAAGTTTCGATCCTGTGGGTTTTGCCAGCTTCTCTTCAAAGTCCTGTTTCCTTTGTTCCAGAGAAAGGGTATATTCCATTTACCCCTTAAGGCAAATGTCTGCTGCTGGCTTTATTTTTTGGTGACTCTTGCAAGTTAGAGAGCCAGTGTTTCTCTATTTCCAGTCTTCAAAAGTGCTCTGTTTTTCTTTATAACCTGTTTCTTTTTCTCTTTCCTACATCTCCACTCACCTCCAGGGCCTTCTCTCTGTCCCTCTTGACCCTGTTCAGGGCTGGAGATCCCTTCAGACTGGCCAAGGTGAGGTGCCCACAGAGCATTGCCGGAGCACTGGAACTCAGGGTTTACTTCGCATTATCAGGAGGAGTCAGGTGCGGGCACACTTGTCAGAGCCACACTGGAGCAGCCTCACCTAAGAGGATGGTTGTGCCCCATTCTAGTCAGCAGCATACTCTGGGCCAGTGTAAACATTCCTGGGCTGAGTGTGTCCTCCTCCAGAACAGACTTCCCTCTTTCTGAGTGTCATTGTCTATGGAGAATGAAGGGTAACAACCACCATTGCTTGATCATTATTGTATGCCAGGCACTTGTCAGGGCATTTCACATTTATTACCATCCTTAGTCCTTATCGACAACCCTGATGGCAATTATTATCATCCCCATTTTATAGATGGGAAAAGAGAGCCTTGAGAGGTTAATCAAATGTTCAAGGTCATAGAGCTATTAAATGGTGCATTTGGTATTCTTTACAAAGACTGCCTGGCTCCAGAGTCCTTTGCACCAAATGACACCATCATGCACATGGCCCTAGCGAAGATCATTAACTCGTGGTCAGGAGCTGATTCAGTAAGGCCAGTCAGTAGGGATCAGGTAGGCACACCGACAGGGACAGTCATGGACACTCTGAAAGTGGGGCCTGTTGTACAGCTTTGACCCATAGACTCCGGCAACCCCAATGTGGGCTCTGGTTAATGATGGAGGAGTTTTTTATGTAGACTTATCCTTAGGAGCCAGCTATATTCAGAACAACTGTTTCCTGTCACAGCATGGCCCCATTGAAGACAAAAGTCGTGTTACTCTTATGACAGTTTTTTTTTTCCTGTTTATCACATGTGATGGCTAGGATAAAATTAAGTGGGGAAAAAGTCAAAGGCATACATTTGGTGGCTCCGATATGGTCTCCAGGATTCAGAGGCTACACTGCTTCCCATATTCCTACTTCCCGAACTGAACAAAGTTCAGTCTGTCACAGGAGCTCAGGTCTGTGCCTCTTCTCCTCACATCTTTCCTGAAGGAGGCCTGCAGTGTAGTACCCAGCTCCACCCCTGCCTCCCTCATTTCTCACAGACTCTCCTCCAGAGCCTGTATTTGACTTGCTTAATGTATTTTCCTGGATTCGAGATAAGTACTCAAGGGGCATGTTTTTGTTTGCTTTCTTTATGCAATGGTTTACCTAATATGTCTCCCCCACACCAGTGAACATTGGTGTTGTGTAGGACAGGCCTGTTTTGTTTGGAGAAGGGGTAATTGGATACAGAGAAAGGCTGGTGATTCTGCGAGCCTCACTGACAGTTTCTACAGGACTCTGGATTCCACTGTGGGGACACTGGCAAGCAGTTGTGCTTTTGGATATAAACCGTATTTTCTTTGATCGATTATGTTACATGTTAGCTTGGAGGAGGGTAGGAGATTCAAAAGAACTTCTGGGAAGCAAAATGATCCATTAGTCAAAGTGGCCACTAGACCATGCATCATTTGAGGACTTGGCTAGATCCAGATCATCACCGAATCCTCAATGCTCTGTGAAAAGAGTAGATTCTTAAAAAGGTTTGGTTGAAGCCAAGTAGATGTACACAAGGTAGAGCAAGTTGCTTTGACGAGCACTTCCTAGTTTGCCTCCAAGAGAAAACAAAGACAACAATTAAGATCTGAGTCTAAAGGATAGAAGGGAGCACTGTGGGTCATTCATCAGACTCTGCCAGTTCAGGACCAGTCAGATCTAAATTTGGATGAGCTAAGTGCCTTCTGGAACCTCTTTATCAGCTGGGCTGGAGTGCTGCCCCTCCACGTGTGTGGCCTTCGGCAGAGCCCAGGTGAGCCAGTCATTTCCCTGGCCCAGTGACACACAGGTGTGCTCGGGGCCAGGTGGAGTCTGGACACAGAGAAAAATGCCCGCCCACAAGGCTCTTCGTCTAGGCAGAAGACATGCGTCTGATAGACTGGCCCCTTGAGAACTTTTTGGAGAAAATTCTTTAATGGAATATATATAAAACTGCCAGCTTCTTCTGGAACTAGCCATGATGCAGACATGAAGCTCTCTGTTGCTGAGCGATTTCCATTTCTAGTCTACTTCTTCCAGACATGGAACCAAAACACACTTTGATGGAAATAGTTTAAGATGCTTAACAAGTAATGCAGAAGCACGCACATAACCCATGTGCTTAGGTTTTCTCAGCAAGTGAAGCTCTGAGCTGTAATCTTCAGCTCAATAGGGGCCCAGGAAGAGGTTGGTTCTAATGAGACAGGAAGCACAGGTGGCAGTCCTTCAGCACCCATGCCTCGTTTCCAGCATACATTGATGACTCCATATCCCCTATTCATTCCAGATCTTGCCTCTGAGCTCCAGACCCAGAGATCCAGATGCTTTCTTAACTCAGCTGCTTGGAAGTCTTATGACCATCTCTAGCTCAGTTCATCTCTATCTGAACCCATTATCCTATGCCTGACATGGTCCTTAATCAGTGTTCCAATGTCAGGGGTAGGGTCCTATCCTTCTGGTCACCTCCCTAGCCAATGGAGAAAAGACCACATCATGCACCTGCCTTAAGCCCACTCCAGGATGACCCTGACCACGTTTATTCTCACCCTTCTGCCCACTACCCCATGGCTCATCCCTGCAAGTGGATGGGTGACTTGCTGTTTCCTATATGTATTTTCCTCTCCTGGCTCTGGGCCTTTGCCAGGATTTCTCTTTATGCCTGGCATTCCCTTCCTTCATCTCTGATTGTCAAAGACTTACCTTTCCTGCAATGGTCTGGTAAACACCGCCTCTGCCCAAAGGTCTTCCTGGATTTCCTTTTTTAGAGTTATTCACTCTTCTTGCCCCAGCTCTGCTGTACTGGGGACTTGATGTATGTGCCCGATTTCCTGAACAACCTGTAAGCAAGGGCTGAACCTCCTTTCTCTTGGGTCCTGAGAGTCCCTAGCACAAGGGGCTCAGACACAGAAGAGGCTCTGGGTTAAGTGTCCAGCTACAGAGTCTACCTGTTGCTTCCTCACCTTGACACTGCTTATCTAATTGCCTGCATGTGGAGGAAGAGGCATTTATAACCATCCCAACCTTTCATGGACTCAGAAAGCTGAAATCCTGCTCCATGAACCACAGGTGTTAGCATCCCTCGTTCCATGGCACTGCCTTTTCCTGCACCTGCATTACAAGTCCCAAGGGGTACAGGCTCTTCCTCTGAGGCACATGCATGCTCCCTTCGGCTCTGTACCAGGCCATTGGCAGTGGCAGAGCAGCCAGGGACGAGATAGGAGAAGCACCAGCCAGGTTTCTTACAGCAGTCTCCAAATTGTGCTGGGAGAACACATGTTCTGCTAATACGTAGATGCTTTGTGGAAAATGGATTCTGTGATCAAAGAGGGTGGATAACTTAAACAGCAAGAAACAGGTGTCTCATGCATGCTGTGCCTTCTGAGTGTGAGGCAGTGCACACTGTCTGCCACATGCAGTTGTGTTTTCAACATACTCCTGTACCTTTGCTCACCTCCATGCTGGAATAGGTTGTTGGCAGTGTTGGACTGTCAGCGCCTATAAGGTAGAGTTGAAATTCCTCCACGTGATACATGATGCTGTTCATGAGCTGACTTCAGAGCCCTCTTTGATCTCAGTTCCTGCCACCTCTTGTCATATGAGCTGCTCTGACTATCCTAAGAGATCTCTGCCACCCAAGCACATCCAATATCTGGACCTCTTCAGCTCCCTCTGCCCAGAATGCTCTTCTGGGGCCTCTTAGGCCCCAGCCTCCATTTTATCATTTGCACTAGTTTGCTGCCAACGAGTTATCCTTACAATTCTCCAGGTGCAGACCCTGACCTGCCCCAGAGGGGACTTCTGTCAACAGTCCAGAGATCAGTTGTTTCCATCATGCCTACCCACAATGTACAATGAGTTAAAGCAAATGACAGTGAGATTATTCTACACATGTATAATGGGGGAATAGATATACTAATGCATTAATTAAAGAAAACAAGAAAAAAAGACTGTGATATGAATGCCGAATCGAATAGCTTTAAGAAATCTCTTCTTGGGACACAGGAGAAAAAGAGAAAGGGAAAGATTTAATTTTTATCTTTCTTTCATTTTGAAGATTTCAATTCTGTTTGGATATTAAGTCCCTATACCATTTACCATCTACAAATTTAATTTAGTAACACTCAAAACCAATTATGTTTCTTCTAATCTATTCACATGTCTATCTCCCCAACTTTACTGAGGAGTCCTTGAGGACAGGCATCATATCTTACCCACCTCTGTAGCTCTAGCTGAGAACCCCAAACAAAGAATAGGAGTTGCCATTTATCAGACATTAGGCGAAGCCAAGCACTTTTTTTGAGCATCACTTTCTTTATCTATTTTTTACTTAAAAAATTAACAGCTTTATTGAAGTTTAATTCACATACAATAAATGCACATAATAAAGTGTACAATTTGCATTTGACATGTGCATACCCATGAAACCATAACCATGGTGAAGTTAGTGAACATATCCATCATCCCAAAAGTGTCCTCATGTCCCTCAGCAATCCCACCCTCCCTGCCTGATCCTCCCCCACTCCTCTGTCAGTCTGTTTCTGCTACTAAAGATTATTTGTATTTTCTAGAGTTTTATATAAATGGAATCATACAGTATGTATTCTTTTTTTTCTATTTTGTTATGGCTACTTCCCTTCCAATAATTATTTTAAGATTCATGCATATTGCAATTTATTGCAATAGTCCTTTTTTTTTATTGATAAGGAATATTCAAATGTATGAGTACACCATATTTTGAATGGCCATTTATCATTGATAGGTATTTGAGTTGTTCTAGATTTTTGGTGATTACGAATAAAGCTGCTATGAACATTCACGTGCAAGTTTTTGTATGGATATGTGTTTTCATTTTTCTTGGTGACATATTTATAGGTGGAATTGCTGGATCATATGGCAGATGTATGTTTAACTGTTTAAGAAACTTCCAAGTTCTATGAGAATTCTAGTTGATCTGAGGCGTTTTTAGTATTAGCTATTGTAGTGGTGTGCGATGGTGCCTCATTATGATTTTAATTTTCATTTCCCTAATAAGGAATGATACTCAGCATACTTTCATGTGCTTATTTGCCATCTATATCTGTATCTATATCTTCTTTACAGGAGAAGTCGAGATAATTGTTTGAGACATTTATTTTTCTTTAGCACTATAAATGTTCCCTTAAGGGATTTAATGGCATCTCCCAACTTTTGATATATTGTGTTTTCATTGTTATTCAGTTCAAAATACTTTCTATATTACCTTTTGATTTCTTCTTTGACCCATAGATTGTTTAGAAGTTTGTTATTTAGTTCCCACATGTTTGGATATTTTTCAGGTGTCTTTCTCTTATTGATTTTTAATTTAGTTTCATTGTAGTTAGAGAACATAGTTTCTGTGACTTGAATTGTTTTAAATTTACTGTGACTTGTTTGATAGTCCAATATGTTATCTTTCTTATTAAATGTTTTATGTATATTTGAAAAGGATGTGTAATCTGTTGTGGTGTGGAATGTTCTATAAATGTCAATTAGGTCAATTTAATTGACACTGTTGTTTATGTCTTCTGTATCCTTGATGATTTTTTGTGTGTTTGTTCTATCAGTTATTGAGAGAAATGTATCAAAGTATTCAACTTTAATTGTGGGCTTGCCTTGCAGTTTTTCCTTGCAGTTTTATCAGTTGTTGCTTAATGTATTTTGAAGCTTTGTTATAAGAGACATAAATATTTAAGATTTTTGTGTCCTATTGATTAATTGATCTGTTATCATTATGAAACAACCTTATTTATCCCTCTGCTCCGAAATGTTCTCTGCTCTGAAATACACTTTATCTGATATTACTGTAACTATTACAGATTTGTTTTGACTAGTGTTTACATAATATTTTTTCCATTCTTTAACTTTTAACTGACTTATTTCTTTATGTTTAAAGTATGTTTCTTGAAAGCCTTCTGTACTTGGATCTAGCTACTTTATCAATTCTAATACATTTACTTTGAGTATTGATATTGTTAGTAGAGGGTGGAGCCATGGAAGTCAAGTGAAGGAATCATTTCAAACAGAAGGGAGAGATTGTTGATGTCATGTGCTGCTGCCATGAGGATGTGATCAACTAGAGGGTGAATGTTGGGAAAGGGTTGGAGGACCAAGTCTCCAGGTACTTCGACTTATATTATTCCATTTTACAAAGAGACAGAGGCTCAGAGAGATGAATTGACTTTTCAATGTTACTTAATCAGTAAGTGGCAGAATCAGGATTTGAACTTAAGTGTAAGTGACTCCAAATTTAAGAAATATATACTTTATGCTACACTGCCCCTGTACTACCTGCTCCCATCACACTCAGAACTAACTAAATGCTAAATATATGAGTGAATCCCAGCAATATTTGGAATTTTTCATAATTGAAAGTAATAATAAAGTTCTCATTGCAGAAAATCGGCATAAAACTTTCATTTTTTTAAATTTGATCTCTTTCTTTTATGTTATTTTAGCCCATTTTTAAAATCTCCTGTTGAAATTGTTAAGAAACCTGTAAAAGCCCACACAAATAAGCTAATACCTATCACATGAGTAGTATCTGAAAGGAACAAACCATATTTACTAGATATGTACTTTCACTTTGTTAATCAGGATATATCTATATTCCTTTTTCAACCTGAAAGGAATCTTTGAGATTTAACATTTATAGTTATAGATATATGAGGAAATTATTGTTCTGTAATATTATTCTTCATTCTTTTTCAAAGCTCCTTGGGGAGGGTACTAGTTGCTGTGCAGATAGTAGGCTTGGGGAACCGTAACTGCAAAAGTAGCGATGTACCTCTGTTTTAAACCAGTCTTTGGGAACACACCATGGATATGATTTAACTCCAGTGCTTGCCACTTCTATGACTTTGGGCAAGTTATTTTACTTCTTTCCTTGAACCTTATTTTCCTCATCTGCCTAATAGGGTTCATGTATTCACCTCATAGGAACGCTGTGAAGATTAGATAAATGAGAAAACTCATCAGAAGTTACACAGTATGAGGTCTGGTTTATAGCAAGCTCCTATTATTAACAAATAACTAATGTCCTGTGAGAAAGTTCATTTCTGGAACTTAATCAGGGACATCCAGATTTAAGGAATTAATAACAGGTCAGTGCATATCTTTACGAAGTGTGTAGTGGGGATGGGAACATGGCTTGATTCATCGCCAGGATGAACCTGAATTGCAGCATTTATAACTGTGTTTCAGGCTTGCTTGGTCCCTAGTTCACCCTATCTCTACCTTTCAAACTCATGCATCCTTTAAGACTCAGCTCAAATTACTGTTCCCCCACTTTGCAACATCTATTGATTTCTTCCATGACCTTCCTCCCAACATACCAGAGAACTGAGGCTGTAATTCTTCAGTGGTCCTTAACTTCTTCCTCCATGTCTTGTCTCCATACTAGAATTTATAGCTCTTAACAATCAATCATTTATTCATCACACATGTACCAAACACCTGTGAGACATTGGGGATTCTCAGGAGAATCCGAGAGATGTGTTTCTCATCCTCAGAGAGCTGATGGTGAGATCATGGCTGAGAAACATGTGTACCTGGATCACTAAACTACAGCTATCAAGGGTTGTAGGAGCTACTCCAGGTCCTCTGTAGTTTGCAATCAACTTCAAACTCCCTGAAGACAGACAGCTCAGACAGACCCTACCACTGCTGTGGAATTAGACTCCCTGTTTTAGACATGAGTCAATTGTTCCCAACAAGTGTATTGTCATTTTGCAGAGTTTTGACAGAGAATGGTTAGAAAAGGGAATGCTGACACTTAGGGAGTTTTAAAAATAGCTTTAATTACCACGTGCAGCAAATGTGTCTGAATACTAAAGGTTAATGTCTCTACCTTTCTGCATTCCTATCCATTGCTCTTCCCACAAATGGATTGTGATGGATTCAGATAACTCGCTGCTTGTGCCAGAAAGACCCCATTATCTGTGCTTTCTACCCTGTTATTACACCTCCATTGCCAGGCTGGATAATCATCATGCACTGCATGGAAAGGTGAGAAGCAAGTAAGCACACATGCACACACACGCGCGCACATGCATGTGCATACACACACGCACACACACGCACGCACACGCAGCATGGGGGAGAGCAGACCCCTCGTGGTGCCCCCAAGGAGTATTCTTTTTAAAGCTGGAACGTGGAAGCAGAAATGGAGGCAGGAGACAGTTCAAGCCACCAGAACTTCTTGTGAAATGTCTTAGATCATTTTTAAGGGCTCATAGAAACAGTGGCTTCAACTTGGTTCTCTTTTTCATCCTCTCAAACCAGAAGATGTCATGTGCACTGGGGCAGTCTGTCTCTTAGAGCTGGTTGAAAAATCCCAAATGAATACCGTGCAGTTTCAGAAAATGGGGTGAGGAAACCCTTCACATGTCAGTGATCAGAACTAGGATGCAGTTTCCTGCAGCCCTGGAGACTGGGTTGTTGGCTGCTGAGGCGATAAGGAGCTGCAGAGCTGATAAGGAGCTGCTGAGCCAGATGCTGTCACCATCATACCTAGCATTCTTCCTCACCAGGTACAGAGAGAGGCTCCTGGTGAAGAACTGCTAAAGAGTCTACCTTGTGAGGCCAGTAAGGTCTGAATGGCCTCCTTAACTATCCTCGGATTTCTGCTCGTTTGATATGGGCATTACAAGAACAGCGACCCCACGTGGTTGCTCTCTGAAGCAAGGAAACTCACATTGTTGAGTGTTGACTATATGTCAGGTCCTGCATTACATGCTTTATAGACATTATTCAAAGCAAATTAAATCTGCCTGTGGAATTTCATTTAAAAGGATGGCAAGAAATTCAGTCCCAGTTATTACAGGATCACTGTCTCCTTGCCCTCATGAAGGCTGTGCAAAAGTCCCTGAGTTTTACACTGTGCTCAAGGTCAATCAGAGAGCTCTCTAGATACTCTGGAAGTTTCAACTCACTTTTGGCCTCAAGCTTGGGCATGGTGATTTTTTTTTTTTAAGAGACCACATACTTGAGGCCCAGGATTTCCAAATGACCACCAGCCAGTCCTTTCTGATATTGCACCCTGGGACTAATGTGTATCAGGGGAGGGGACAAACCTGTAAGCTGCTCTTCTGTCTCCTCTCCATCCCTATCGGAAACTTCCTGGCTCAGGCCACTGTGACTGCCTTCATTCTCAGCCTCAGAAGCTTCCCGGCCAACCATCATTGTCAGTTCACCTATTTCTTCCTCCAAGATGAAAGAAAATATCTTGGTAGAAAGAAGAATACAAACTTTCTAGAGCATAAAGTATTGTTTACCTCTGTGCAGGTGTGTGTGGGAGCTCATGGTGGAGTGAGAGGGACAGGGATAGAAGGAGAGCAGAGTAAAATTGCTCTAATTCTTTCTAATTCTTCTATAATAGTAAAACAAAATAAAAATTAATATACTAATGAATTATCCTTTCAAACAGCCTTAGGTATGTCATTTATTTTGCCAAATTAAGGTTTTCTTGTTATGTTCAGTTTTATGTCCAATTGTTTTCAATTAATAATATATCATGAACATTTTATCATGTCAGCAAATAGTATTTGAGATAATTTAATGGCTTTACAGTAGTCTGTTGCTTGGAAGAATCACAATTTATGCAAATCTCAATTTTTAGAAACTTAGATTGGTTAAAGCTACTTTTAATAATACTGTAATCCTACCTAGTTCTCTGATGTCTCTCTAATTCCTTATGATGGTAGAAAAATTGTCTCTAAGTATGGGAACTCATAAAGAGCCTGAGCCTGTGCCTGTTCTTATCCCACTCTTGTGTCTTGTGAATATGAATATAATCAACATTTTTTATTTTTACCAATATAGGTGAAAAAAGGCTCACTGCATTGTTTTAATTTGTATTTCTTTGCTTATTAGCCAAATCAAATATTTTGGACATTTATTTTTCAATCATGGCTATTTTTAATTTTGTGATTTAGTTGCTCAGGCTCTTCATATGGATATATTAGTCCTTCATTATATGGCTCTCTTTTTACAACGTTTTGAGAGAAGTGTTATTAACACTAGAGTACAGACAATGAAATTGAGGTTCAGATAAGGTCTGTGATATCACACCTATATGAAGACAAGTTGGAATTTTAACTTCAAGTTGGTCTCATTCTGAAGCCTGTGTTATCTCCATGTAGTACTGCCTTTGAATTAGCCCAGTCCTGCTTTGGTGGGAGACATATGTTGATTTATGTCTTTTGAGGGTCAGCATTTCTACACCAAGCCAAGTAAATCTTCCGATTATTATATTGGATTAGCCCATTTTAAATTCTGAATCAAAGCTTGGTTTTGCAACTTAAAGTGACATAAATTTCCTATTAACCTTAACTAACAGAAAAGTCACTAAATTGTTATAATTTTCGTTCAATAGAAGGGAATGAGAAGGGTCAAAGGGCCAATGGAAAACAACATAAAGTAACTTTTATCATTAAACTCAAGGAATCCTGCTTGTTCAGGCCCTCACTCTGTTTTGTGGGAGACTTCAATGGTCCTAAAGAAAGCCTCTACAAGGAGACTTGCAACGAGGCAGCAGGCACCCTCCTTACTCTTACGAGGAGTAGAAGCACCTTCATGAAATGTTCTTCTCATTCCCCTGAAAGAAATATTCCCCACTAA
>NW_006438113.1:1337991-1360281 GCF_000325575.1 Pteropus alecto
TTTGACTCTTTGGACTTATTCTATGATCCTTTTGGGTGAGAATTTTCAAAGTCGAGAAATTGATTCTCAGTCATTTCCCTTGGCTAGTTGCAAGTGTGCCAGGCACTTCATTATGGAATTTCATGTCATTAAAGTTTGGTCCTCCAAGGTAAATTCCAATTTAGCATAATGGTTCAGTTCAATATAAAATGTTTTCTCCACCAAAGATTGGTTTCAGGAAAAAGGGCTCTATTATCCATTTGGTTTTTGTACTTCAGCTCACACCACGCATCCCTGTAAGGGATGAAAAGTAGTCATAGCAGTGAGCCACTAGGACTGGGAAGTGCAGTGACAATTTGGGGATGAAATTATGAACAGACATCTAATAACTGGGCAAAGGCTTGGACTATAAGGTGGTAATAGGTGAGAAAAGGCGCAAGAAGATTGCTGCATCTGCTACTACAAGAACTTTGGCTTTTATTCTGAGTGAGCTGAGGAGCCACTGGAGCATTTTGAGTTGAGGAGTGATATGATTTGAATTATATTTTAGAACGACTTCTGTGTTGAAAACACACTGTGGCGGTTGCAGTGAGAAAGGGCAGAAAAAAGTCGGAAAGTTAAAAAATTAGGGCCTTTAATTAGAGATGATAGTAGTTTGGACTGGGGATGGTGGGATGTGCTTAAATTTTGATATTTTGAAGGTAGTGCTGACAGACATTGCTCGCTAAACTGCTGTACAGAGAGGGCAAATGGCTAGCGCAAGGGCAAGAACCTAGCGGGCTTGTAAAGCAGGGGAAGGGAGACAGAGGTTTTATGGTGTGCATGAGGTGTGGTATTTTATGTAAGGTGCTCTGAATTTGAAACTAGGCAATCTAGCTCTAGTGCCTACACAGTCTAGAGCTTTTAATTTCATTATTTTTTGAACTTTTTGAAGTATAACTGATATTAAAAAATCTGCACACTTTAATGCATTAAAAATTTGAAGTTTTTACATATACAATTCTGAAATTATCACCACAGTCATGATAATGCACATTTGTTTTCTCATGTCCCCGTGTAACTAATTTATTCTTTTACCTAATCCCAGGCAACCTCTGATCTGTTTTCTGTCACTATAGATTACTTTGCATTTCTAGAATTTTATATCAATGGAATCGCACAGTACACACAACTTTTTTCTCTAGGTTATTTCAGTCAGGGTAATGATTTTGAGATTCATTCGTTTTGTTGTGTTCGTTGATGGTTAATTTTTGTATATGGTATGAGATAAGGGTTAGGTTAATTTTTATTTTATTTTATTTTGGAACATGGATATTTAATTATTCCAGCACTGCTTGCTGAAAATAGTATCCTTTCCCCTTTGGATCCTTTGCTGAAAATCAATTGGCCTAATCCAAAACTCTCTATTCTGTTTTATTGACCTATATGTCTATCTTCTCACCAGTGCCACACTGTATAATTGTAGCTTTTTAGTTGGTTTTGAAATCAAATGAAGTAAGTTCTCCACCTTTTTCTCATTTAAAAATTTACTTTTACTCTTCTAGGTCTTTCACACTGTCACAGGACTGAGACTAGGTGCAGCAAGTGAGGCATCAAAGTCACAAAATTTAAGGAGAAACTTACAAGTGCCTCACCCTAGTTCTGGCCCTGCGTTTTCATATAAGTTTCTAGAACAAGGCTAGTAGGATTTTAATTTCAATTGTGTTCAACCTAGAGATAATTTGAGGCAGAAATGAGATCTTCACAATATTGAGTCTTCTTATCTATGAACAAGATATATATTTTCATTTATTTATATCTTCCTTAATTATTTTTAGCAATATTTTGCAGTGTTAAGTGTACTTGCCTTGTAAATGGTATTGTTTTTTAAATTTAAATTTGCAGTTGATTGTTGTTAGAGTGTAGAAAATACAATTAATTTCTGGATATTGACCTTGTATCCCACGACCTTGCTAAACTTACTTATTAGTTCTAGTGGCTTTCTTTTGCAGATTTCCTGACATTTTCCATATAGACAATCATGTCCTCTGTGAATAAAGAGAGTTATACTTCTTTCTTTCCAATCTGGATCTCCTTTATTCTTTTCTTGCCCTATTGCACTGACTTGAACCTCTAATACAATGTTGAGTAAAAGTAGTAAAAATTGACATTTTTGCCTTATTCCTGATCTTAGGAGAAACTATTCAGCTTTTCACTGTTGTGATATTAGATGCAGGTTGATCATAGGTCCTCTTAATCGGGTTGAAGAAGTTTTCTTTTATTACTGGTTTGTTGAGGGTTTTTGACATAATTGAAACTTAGATTTTGTCAAATGCTTTTTATGCATCTGTTGAGGTAATCACATGGTTTTTCTTTTTTTATTCTACTAATATAGAGAACTAAATTTATTCATTTTCAAAAATGAAACCAACCTTACAGCCCTGGGATAAACCTTACTTGATCATGATATTTTTGTTCTTTTTGAATCATTGGATTTAAACAGCTAAAGTATTTTAGCTAAAATGTTAGCTAAGATATTTTAAAGAAGTTTCGTATCTGTGTTCATGGTGGATAATTAGTCTGTAGTTTTTTTTATCTTGTCTGGTTTTGTTATCAGGATAGTGCTGGCCTCCTGTAATAAGTAGGGATATGTTTCTTTCTCTTCAATTTTCTGAAAGAATCTGTGTAAAATTGATATTATATATTTCTTAAACATATGTAAAATTTATAAGTGAAGATATTTGGACATGGAAGGATCGTCCTCCCCATGGGAAGATTTTAAAGAACAACTTTAATTATTTTTAGTAGATATAAGTATATTTAGGTTATCTATTTCTTTCTGAGTGAGCTTTTTTTAAATAGTTTGTGCCTTTCAAGGAAGTTGTCCTTTTCATCTAAGTTTCTTGTAGTCCAAGTCTACTTGTGATAAATTATCCACTTTTTATTTTCATTCTTTAAAGATATCATTTCAGTGACTTCTGGTTTGTCTTGTTTCTGATGAGAAGCAGCTGTCATTCTTACTTTAGTTTTCTCCGTATAAGTCTTTGTTTCCTCTAGTTGCTTTTAAGAACTTTTTTTTCTCTGATTAGTGCTTGGGTGTGGATTTCATCAAAGTTAGAAAACGCTTAGCCATTACTTCTTCCAATATATTATTTTCTTCTCTTTTTTCTCTGTTCTCCTGCATGGACTTAAATGACATTTATATTAGGTCGCTTAAAGTTGTTCTGCTGCTGTCTAATATTCTGTCAAATTTTTTCTAATCTTTTTTTTTCTTACTATGATTTATTTTAGAGATTTTTGTTTCATACTTTCAAGTTCATTCATTTTTCTTTTATAGTGTCTAATCTGATGTTGAATTCATTCGGAGTACTTTTTTCATCTTATGCATTACATCTTTTATTCGTAGAAATTCAACTTGTGTCTTTTATTTCTCTTCCTATAATGCACATACTTTCCTCTAACTTCTTGAGCATATGGTGTGTATTTATAATATTTATAATATCTGTTTTTAATGTACTGTTCTACTAATTTTACCATCTGTATTATTTCTGGGCCTGTTACTATTGATTAATTTTTCTCCTCATCCTAGGCTGGCTATATTTTCCTGTTTCTTTGCATGCCTGGTAATTTTTAATTAGATTCCAGATATTGTGAATTTTAGATGGTTGGGTGCTGGGTGCTTGATTCCTTTTTATTCCTCTAGACACCCCCTTCTCCCTTGCTCCCCTCCCCCCACACATCCAAGGACACAGTTAAGTTACTTTGGAACATTTTGATTTTTCAAGACTTGCTTCGAAGCTTTGTTAGGCAGGTCAAAAACAGTCTTTAATATGTTACTAATTTGTCTAATTTGATGCGTTATTGAGGATTGTTAAACATGATCTATTCAGGTGATCCTTTCCATGCATCTAGGTTGTTTTCTCACACCCATGTGCTAGTTAATATTCAGCTATACACTTAATGTGAACTTCCTGCAGTTTTCTGCAGGGCTTTTTCTGTGTAACTCTGGAATCCTGCCTTATGAATTCTAGTTGCCTTGGCTTCCTCAAACCCCAAACTCATGATCATCGGACTCTGCTTAGGTTTTCCCTTTTTCTTCCTTTTCATTTTGGAAAGTCTCTATAAACACTAAGCTCAGGTTCACCTTATTTATTTCTTTGCTCTTGAATATCACCTTTCAGCTATGCCATTTGTCCCATATCTGAAAATTGTTGTTTTATATGTTTGTTTGTTACTTATTTAAAATGAGAGTTAAGTTGAGCCCCTATTAATCCATCGAAGTCAGCATCTACACACTTAATTACCATGCTATATATCCTCTATTCTTCTGAATTTATATTTTCAGACCTTTAAACTTGGGTCTACACAGTTGTATCCAGTTTAGATGTAAGTGCTTTCATATGTTAAACACAGAGCCATAAACTTCAGAACCATCCCCTCCTGGGCTTTGGGCCATGCAATTTTGTTTTCAAATAATCTTTGGAAAATTCTTTATAATATTTTAGGATTTAGAATTATAAATGCAATTAAAAATTATAATTTTCCATCAGCTCCTTAGGGATAAAAAGACATGAGATGTTAATGTGAAACATAAGGCCCCATTTTCCTAGTGGTAGGGATAGTTGCACACAAATAAAAGCAGATTTAAATATTCTCCTGAGACGAACAAATAGGTATTGCAAACAAAATAATTAAAGTGGTTTGTAGCAAGCAAGCAAATACAGCCACTGTTATATTTATTTTTCTGTTTGAATATGTGCCTGGGGAGTAAGCTGCAAATTGAAGCCCCAACTGGCTTCTAAAATTTTAACGACAGAATGAAAAGCAATGGCTTTATGTCATAAAGATAGTTATTTAGGTCAGAGTTTTAAATGTTAAAATTTTTGAGTTTCACATTTTTTATGTGTGCAATTATGAAAAACTTCTTTCTCTTCCCCCCATCCCCCTTCTTCTCTTTCTTCCTTTTTTTCCTCTTTCATCCTTCCCTCATAAGCATATACCAGACCTTGTGCTTAGCACTAGGAAGACAGAGTAAGAGAAATATACATTCTGCCCTTGGGGAGCTTGTTCTGCTTCTCTAGTCAGTATGATGGAGTGATGATGGATTAGCACTGGTTGTTTCCTTCTGGTTATATGCAGGAAACACTGAGAATTTACAGTGCCCTCAGATCTGAGTCAGAGTTGTAGGTATACAATAAGGACCAGAGGATACTTATAGATTTTGGATCTGAGTAAATGGAGTTTCCTTATGAAGCTCTTTTCCAGGTAAATGCCATGCTGTTCTCCTGGAGGCAGAAGATTGCATGAGGGGGTCATTCCTCTGCCTGTGACTCAGAGTACTGTTATCTATAGAACTCCTATTCAAATTCTACCCTTCGCTGTTGAACTGTGTAGACTCTAGATTTGCCCTGCCCTCTAAATAGCAGACAAAGCTATTTTTACCTGTCCCTACAGTTATTTTAGTGCTTTAAATGACCAGGCCCAGGCCTGCAGAAGTATGTATTTCAGGTCCATTTAGAGAATATTTCAGGTTCATTTAGAGAATATTTCAGGAGGATCACACCTGAAAAAGGGAAGATAAGGTTAGTAATTACTGAAACACTTCTGGGAATTGCTTTGACCTACCTTAGATGTTACGAGTCCATTAAATTAAAGGAAACTGCATGAACAGAGGTGGGTGACATCGGTTGTGAGAATGCAGAACTTGCAAGGTTGGTGGAAATAGGAAGCCTGAAGAAGATGGAGGGAAAAGAAGGAGAGGGAGGAAGAGTGAGAGATAAAGGAGATAGTGAAAACAAACAAGGAGAAAGTGAAAGTAAGAGACAGGAGAGAAAGAAGAAAATAGCCAAAACAACCTTGAGAAAGAAGAACAAAGTTGGAGGCATCATGCGCCCTGATTTCAAACTATATTACAAAGCTATAGTAATTAAAACAGAATGCTATTGGCCTAAAAACAGACACCTAGATCAGTGGAACAGAATACAGAACCCCAAAATAAACCCACCCATATATGGGCAGTTAATTTATAACAGAGGGACCAAGAATATACAATGGAGAAAGAACAGTCTCTTCAATAAATGGTGCTGGGAAAATGGGACAGCTACATGCAAGAGAATGAAACTGGACCACTATCTTACAGCACACACAAAAATTAACTCAAAATGGTTTAAAGATTTGGATGTAAGATCTAGAAGCATTAAACTACTCAGAGAAAACAGACAGTATCAAGCTTGATGATCTTTCTTGGTGATGATTTCTTCAATCTGATACCAAAATCAAAAGCAATAAATGCAAAAATAAACGAGTGAGACTACATTACACTAAAAAGTTTGTGTATAGCCAAAGAAACCATCAACAAAATGAAAAGTCAACCTATGAATGGGAGGAAATGTTTGCAAATTATATATCTGATAAGGGATTAAAATCCAAAATATATAAAGAACTCATGCAACTTAATAGCAAAAAATCAAACAATCCGATTAAAAAAATGGGCAGAGGATCTGAATAGACATTTTTCCAAAGAAGACATACATGACAGGTACATGAGAAGATGCTCAACTCAACATCACTAATCCTCAGGGAAATGCAGATATCACCTCACACCTGTTAGAATGGCTAATAGCAAAAGATAAGAAATAACAAGAGTTGGTGAGGATGTGGAGAAAAGGAAACCCTTGTGCACTATTAGTTGGAATGTAGATTGGTACAGCCACTATGGAAAAACAGTGTGGAGGTTTCTCAAAAAATGAAAAATAGAACTACTGTATTATCCAGTAATCCAGCTTTTGGGTGTTTATCCAAATAAAATGAGAACATGAATTTAAAAAGATATGCACCTTCCTTGTTCATTAAAGCATTATTTATAATAGCCAAGATATGGAGATAACCTAAGTGCCCATGAGTGGAGGAATGAAGAATATATTTATATATTTATTAAAATAATGAAATATTATTCAGCCATAGAAAAGAATGAAATCTTGCCATTTGCAACAACATGGATGGACCTCGTGGGTATTATGCTAAGTGAAATAAATCAGACAGAGAAAGACAAATACTGTACGATCTCTATCATACGTGCAATCTAAAACAAACACAAAAACAAACAAAAATCCTGAAGCTCATAGATACAGAGAATAGATTTAGATTGGTGGTTGCAAGAATACAAGAGGTGGAGTGGGGTGAGGTGGAGAAATGGGCAAAATATATATTTTTAAAGTTTATATAAATTGAATAAAAATTAGAAAACAGGGAATTTCCAAGTTAAAAAATAATGAAAGTAGAGGAGAAAGCCAAGGAGAAGGGTAGATAAGTCTCACAGAAGGCCCATTGTCCTTCATCCAAAATAATCAGCCAGCAAGAGAAGCTTTCGTGATTGTCCCCAGTAAATGCTGGGGACACATGTGAGTCCCCTGGCTCATCGGAGGGCATATATCCACCTTGTGCTCATGGTCAAATATAATTGAAAAAAATTGAATAAAATGTGATGCAATACAAACTCAATTAAATGAAATAGAATAAAAGAGCTACTAAAAATGCGAAGCTTTGGAGCTTTCTTTGGGCTTCTCTGGGTAAGATAGCAGATTCTCCTGGTAAACCAGCAAGTCTGGGGATAGTTTCCCAGAACTGCAAAGACAGTCTGAGGGGACATCCATCCCTCCCTGTGGCCATAGCCAGGTGCAGATCTTTAGAGAACAAGGCAAGCTGCTTATTGCTCGCTGATCTGACTGGGCTCACTCAAGGGAACGGACTGTGATGGAGGAGATGTGAAGGTGAGAGAATTCTGTCACCTGTACCTGGGCATCCCAGGATAAAAGGAGCAGGCAGAGTGCTGGTTCTGTTGTGAGCAGAAGCCATTTGTGTCATTTATAAAAATAAAAGAAGCCATATAAATTTGCAACCAGTGAGCCATTTTATGTAATGATGGGATAGTAGAGACCTGGTCTGATATCTTGGCAGGGAGTCCAGTGTATCTTGGGAAATGAAGAGCAGGAAAGAGCTGAATGCAGATTAGTGTGTCTGCTATGGGGTCCCTTAGGGTCTTGGAAGAGGCTGTAGGAGCCATGGGGTAAGAGGAGGGGCAGAAAAAGAGCTGTTTGGGCTTGCCTGGAGGCCAAGCTAAGTCAGGTCTTTTGTTGGCTTTCAAAGGTTGTTAAAAGAGCTTAAGCTTTGACGTGGAAGGGTAAGAAGTAAGGCTCTGTGCTAGACATGTTGAATCTCATTGAATTAATGTCACCGAACTAACTCAAAACTCTGGGAATACTGTTATCCTATTTGCAGATGACACTCAGAGGAATTAAGTGCCTTGTCCAGGTTACATGGCCAGGAAGAGGAGAAGCTAGGATTGAAACCCAAACCTATCTTTTTCTAGATCCTACATTCTCTTTACTTCATTGTATAATATCTTAAACCAGTGCTCCTAAAATGTTAACAGATGGTTAGTAGACTTACTGTGGTAGTCACTTTGTAAGGTATATAAATGTTAAATCACTATGTTATACTAGTGATACTGAAATTGGTATAATATTGTATGTCAACTAAATTAAAAATAAATTTAAAAAATGTTAACATGCCTATGAATCACCCGGAGATCTTGTCAAAAGGCAGATTCTGACTAGATAGATCGGGAGTAGGGCCTGATATTCTACATTTCTAACAAGTTTGCAGGTGATACTGATGCCTTTGGTTCATGGACCACACTTTGGGGAATGAGGGAATCCCCTCTGACTCTTTTCTGTATCCTTTGTAAAATAGGGAGACCCATGCATACTCCATCAGTTTTTAGGGAATGACTAATGAGACAGAGTATGTCCCTGGTCAGCACTCAGAAGATGCTCTCCTTTTGCTGTCCTCTGTCCTGGAGATGTAACCAGCACTAAGCTTTGGCAGCTTCCTCCCACTGTTTATTCCTCATCAGAATGTCCTTGCCCCCATGAAGCCTTAGCTTGCCTTGCCTTAAGTGCTCCATAGGCATTCGAACACAGCAGACAGTCTAAAAAGCCTGTTGGTTTCATTGGGAGACATTCTTTCATCACAACTTTATTGAATTCTCTTTCTATTTTTTCAACTTTTCTCAGGCCAGCTTTGTCTGTGAAGTTTCTTTGCTATCATCAACTTTAGATTACCGACACCATGGTTTTTAGGAGAGAAATAAACTTTATTATTTCTCCAGAGTTGGAATAAATGCTGGTATCACACAGATGTCTGATAGATCTAGGTCTTTCTCAGGAATAAAAGGAAATGACTAATAATGTGATTGCACAGCCCTATATAAGTTTAGAGCTCTATATAAATGTTTAAAAATACTTTTCCATGATATTAGAAGCTTCAGAAATTTTACTGAAGTCTTAAAGATCAGACAAATACTTATTTGTGCATGAGTTTTGCATCTGGTTTGCCAAAATATATATTTCGAAAAAGGAAATCCTTTCCATTTTAATTGCTATTTTGAAAATTTTTCCTTATTATAAAAATTTATCATCTTTGCTACTCAAACAGACTGAAGTGATGATACTTCTGCAGTGATTCGTCCCTGTGTTAAATTTTTAAAAAATTCTTAAAAGCTTAAAAGATACAGAACATGTTATAACAAACACATGTTCATTAACATGTTGACATATTTGAGATCTCAATTTTTTAAAAAATTGACCATTTCAGACATAATTGAAGTCTGCTCTGTACCCACTTACTAATCCCATTAAATTCTGTATCATTCAGCTCCTTTTTGACTATAAGTTACAGAAAAATCTGCATCTAATTTTCTTAAATGGCCTGAGATGTTATTATCTCACCTTAGAGAAGTCTCAGAGACACAGGTCATGAGGTTACAAGGTAGGGTGATTCAGAAGTTAAACAGGATTCTCAGGACCCCATTCTGCCTTTTGTCCTCAGTGTGTTAAGTGTGCGCCTAAGAGAAATCTCCCCATGATTCAAACCTCCAGAGGCAGAAAGGCCTAGATTTTCTTGGTCTTCTTCTCGGTATTGAACAAACCGCTCAGGACTCCCCGAGAACCCCCTAAGACCTCAACAACCAGGAATGAAGTCATCTACCCTCCCCTAAAACTGCCTAAAGTAGTAGGACCATCCACGTTGGCTCAGACCAAGCAATGTATCTCTGGTTTAGGTATAGAAGTCACCTCCCACCACCTTGAATCTCATAGTAGAGAGAATGTCACCTGTTCACACTAGGGATATGCCAGCATAGAAGAAGGGAAAGACTGTCAGGTAGACAGCAAATCTGTTTGTTATTCCTCTTTATCTCCCCAGTGGCACTCACTCTCCTGAAGTTTGTGTGTTTTGCTTACATTTAAGTTTATATTATGCTATTACATACGTATCTACCTTATTTGATATTTCATTCTGTAACTTGCTCTTGCTTTTCTTTCTTTTCTGTTTTCCTTAACTCTATTATCTGCATTCGTACAGGCAATAATGTAACAGTGTAGAATTATTCAGTCATTTTTGTAGCTGTATTATAGTTCATGATACAAATTCCATTGCTTCTTTGATTCTATTTTTGTCTTTGTTACATCAGAGACCTGAGTGACAGTGAAGAAGAAGCAGCTGAATCTGACAGATGCTGAAACTCCTGAGTCTCCAAATTAACTGTTGCTGTTGTCATTATTGTTTTTATTTTTCTTATAGTTAGCAACAAGGAAGACTTCAAAAATCATTACTGGCTTCCATATCAGTTCATCATCATCTTTTTTGAGTCAAACACTTCCTTGAAGGTCTAATACAGCAAAACTCTATACTTATATACTTTACATTTTTTGGAATGGCGGGTGCCCCTGAAGCAAGCCAGGGACCTTGGCTGAAGACGCACATTGACTCTGAATGGAAGCAATCAGATCTCATTCTGTTCCTTACAGTGCTCTCTCAGAAGGACAATTTTGCTTTTAATCAGTGAACTAAGTATGTGCCTTCTGTGAGGATGTGAGGATTGGCTTTTCTTTAGAATTTTTCTAACTTCTTTAGTCTTAAATTTCAAATGAAGTAGAGATTGTAGAGGTTTTCTTTTTTAAAATTTATTTATTTTAATTAGTTTCAAGTATACAGTACATTGGTTAGACATCTATATCATTCATAAAACAATCCCCCCAATTGCTCTCTCTCTCTCCTGACCTACCTAGCCAATGTATTAATGCTAACTGCGTTCCCTATGCTGTGCTACCCATCCCCTCGACCATCCATCAGCTATTAATTTGTATTTCTTTAACCCTTCACTCCATTCTCAAGCCCCCCAAACTCCTCTCCCCTCAATCCATCACCAAATAGTCCACTATATTTGTGAGACTGTTTTTTATTAGTTTGTTCTTTTTATTCCTTAGATTCCTCATATAAGTGAAATCATATAGTGTTTATCTTTCTCTGTCTGACTTAAATACCTTCTAGATCCATCAAAACAACATCTTTTTCCACCCCCTTCCTTTTCATATGTAGGGGTCTTGTTTTCTTATCTTTTTAGCCACTTCATCCCTTGGTTGAAATTATTTTCCATTTGAGGTACTTATTGATAGGAATTTAGTTGTTACCATTCTTTTTTTTTTTACATTGAAATATTTTTTGTCTTTATTGAAATGTAATAGACAATTAGTTTCTTATATTTACATTGTACAATTCAATGAGGTTTTTTTCACTTATAGTTGGCATACAGTAATATACCAGTTTCAGTTGTATAGCATAGTGATCTGAGATCCATGTAACTCGCAAAGTGATTACCCACTAAATCTAGTACTCCTCTTCCCCCTTACATATTTATTACAACATTATTAACCATCTTCCCCATACTACACTCTACATCTTCATGTGAATTCTGCAACTATACATTTGTACCTCTTAATCCTTTTGCCCTTTTTCACCGTCCCCCCATGCCCCTCCCATCTAGTAGCCCTCTAAATATTCTTTGTATCTATGAGTTTATTTTCACTTTTGTTGTTGTTGTTGTTTTGTTCTTTAGATTCCACATGTATGTGAAATCATGTGACATTTGTCTTTCATTTCATTTCATTCAGTGCAATACCCCCTAGGTCCATCAAGGAAATACCTTTTTCCATCCCCTTCCTTTTAGTCTGTGTGTATCTTTTAATCTGAAGTGATCTCTTGTAGGCATATGTAGGGGTCTTGTTTTCTTATCCATTCAACCATTCTATCTTTTGGTTTGAGCACTTAATTCTTTTCCATTTGAGATACTTGTTGATAGGAATGTAGTTGTTACCATTCTTTATTCTTGTTTATGATACATGTTTTTTTCTTCTTAAAGAAGTCCCTCCAACATTTCTTATGATATTGGCTTGGTGATGATAAATTCCTTTAGCTTATTTTTGTCTGGGAAGCTCTTTATCTGTCCTTTGACTCTAAAGGATAGCTTTGTTGGATAAAGTATTCTTGGTTGTAGATCCTGGGTTTTCATTATGTCAAATGTTTTGTGCCAAGCCCTTTTGTCCTGCATAGTTTCTCTTGAGAAATCAGCTGCCAGTCTTATGGGTGATCCCTTGTAGGTAACTAACTGCTTTTCTCTTGCTGCTTTTAAGATTCTCTCTTTGTATTTAACCCTTGGCATTTTAATTATGATGTGTCTTGGTGTGGGCCTCTTTGGGTTCCCGGTTTTTGGAATTTTCTGAGATTCCTGGGGTTTTGTGTCTATTTCCTTACCAGGTTAGGGAAGTTTTCCATAATTATTTCTTCGAATATATATTTAACTTCTTGTTCTTCCTCTTCAGGTATCCCTATGGCTTGGATATTTTTACCTTTTATAGTGTCCCATAGGCTCCTTAAATTATTATTATAGTCTTGGCTTCTTTTTTCTTGCCATTCTGATTGAGTGCCCTTGGCTTTCCCATCCTGTATATCGGTGGTTTGATCTTCTTCCTTATCCACTTTGTTTATTCCATTTAAATACTTCCCATCTCATATAATGTGTTCTTCATTTCTGACTTGTTCCCTTTTTTAATTTCTATTTTCATTTTTATGTTTTTTTACCTCTTTGTTGAAGTTCTTACTGAACTCATCTACACTTCCAATAAGTTCAAAACAATTACTAGTGTTTTGAACTCTATTTGTTAGATTGCTTGACTCCATTATTTCTGGATCTCTATTCTGTTCTCTCATATGGTTTCTGTTTCTTTGTCTTCCCATTTTGGCTGCATTTCTGTGTCTGTTTCTATGTACTAAGCAAAGCTCCTAAGTCTCCCGGTCTTATTAGCATGGCTTTGTGTAGTAGGTGTCCAGTGGCACAGTCTTGAGAGGGATTCAACTGTAGGCCAAATTTAGCCCAAGTCTCTACCCGCCTGGGGCCACTTGTTAAGATTCAGCAAGCAATCCACAAATACTATGCTTATAGTTGCTTCAAGAGGCCACACCAGAAACTGAGACCAGTTGCCACCAGTGTGAGTCTTGGTGCTGCTCAGCAAGGAGCACCTGATTTGCTGAGGATATACCTAATTGGGGCTTGGGTGAAACCACAAGTTGGGGGAGGCAGAGTTTCAGGGACTCCTCTGGGTGAGGTGACCTCTGTTATCTAGTTTAATGATGTCTCAGTTATGGCAGTGCTGCGTCTGAGCACTGGGAGCGGGGAGGGCTCAAAAGAGGAACAATGGATACCATTGGCACTTCTATACAGAGTGAGTCTCACCTCGGCTTTCACTCCGACAATTCAGCATCTTCCCGTAAGTCCCTGTCCCTGCGCAGCCAAATCGGCACTGGTGTTCAGAGTGAGCAGGTCTGTCACCACAAAAATCTGCTTGTGGATGCGGCCCCTTTAAGAGGGCTGCTGCAGCCTCCATCCCAGTCAGCCACTCAGGACTGGGCAGTATTGTGTCCTTGCCCCATCCTACCTTCTACCATTGTGTTGCGGGATTCTCAAACAGAGGGATGCGACCCCAAGACTATAAGCAGGAAGCAGCGTTTATTGATGCTGGCACCAGGTCAGTGGATTCTTATCCACAGACTGAGCCAGGAATGTAGTTGTTACCATTCTTATTCCTGTTTTTGATACATGTTCTTTCTTCTTAAAGAAGTCCAACATTTCCTGTAATACTGGCTTGGTGGTGATAAATTCCTTTAGCTTATTTTTGTCTGGGAAGCTCTTTATCTGTTCTTCAACTCTAAATTATAGCTTTGCTGGATAAATTATTATTGGTTGTAGTTCCTGGGTCTTCATCATGTTGAATATTTTGTGCCAAGCCCTTCTGTCTTGCATAGCTTCTTTTGAGAAATCAGCTGCCAGTCTTATGAGTGTTCTTTTATAAGTAATTATCTGTTTTTCTTTTGCTGCTTTTTATATTCTTTCTTTGTATTTAATCTTTGGCATTTTCATTATGATGTGTCTTGGTGTGAGCCTCTTTGGATCCCTGGTTTTTGTGATTCTCTGAGCTTCCTGGGGTTTTATGTCCATTTCCTTAGGGAAGTTTTCCATCATTATTTCTTCAAACAGTACTGTTCAACATCTTGATTTTCTTCAGTTACACCAATCAGGTTCATATTTGGACCCTTAATAGTGTCTCATATTCTCCTTAAATTATTTTTAAAGTCTTTGCATCTTATCTCTTCCTGTTCTGATTGCATGTACTTGGTTTTCCTGTCCTCTAGATAAAGCGTTTGTCCTCTTCTTTATTCACTTTGTTTATTCCTTTGTTTATTCCATTTAATATACTTCTCATCTCATATAATGTGTTCTTCATGTCAGACTGGTTCCCTTTTATAATTTCCATTTCCATTTTTATGTTTTTTTTTTATTTTTATTTTTATCTCTTTGTTGAAGTTCTCTACACTTCTCAAAAGTTCATTGAGCCTCGACTCTCACTCTGACAATATCTCCCTGTAAGTCCCTGGTGCCCCCTGTGTGCAACCAAATCCGCACTGGTGCTCAGAACGAGCAGGTCTCTCACCGCAAAAGTCTGCTAGCAGGATCTGGCCCCTTTAAGAGGTTTCTGCGCTGCTGCTGCCGCAGCCTGTGTCTCACTCAGCCACTCGAGACCGGGCAGCCCTATGTCCTCGCCCAGTCCTACCTTCTTCCATTGCAGGGTGATTTCTTGGATCTCTCCCTAGTTGTATGGCTTGTTCATCTCAGGTGATTTTTCCTTGCTGCTGCTCCTTGTTTCTGTCACAACAGCAATATTTTTCCATCATTCTATTCCAGTTCCATCAATCACTATGTACTCTAGATCTGACATTTTAACTATCTCTAAAGATGATCTATCTGCAGCTACTCTAACCTAAATCTCACCACCTCTCACAGAGATGATCTCTTAAATGAGCAGTATTAATGAGTGAAGATTTATGGATGGAACCTATTAGATTGTAGGAAAGTAAGCTAACTAGGAAATTCAGGATGGATAATCAAATAAGGTGGAACCTGTAGAATATTTACCTTCTTGCACCCACAGTGATGAGATGATTCAAGAATGCAATTGAGATTTGACCAAATAGGGAAGGTTGCACATACGTCCCTTGGGCCCTTCAGAAATAGCCCTTCTAGTAGTACTGATAATGAACTTGGCAGTCAAATAATGCAAATATAGATTTTAGCATAATAACGGATTTAGTCACTCACACAGCCAAGACATATGAAGAATTGGAAGGTGAGTATGTATCCCAGAAAAAGAGTAGAGTCATATGCTAAAGAATGAAAATTCTATATATGAGGTTTAGTAATGTCTTTATAGAAGAATAATTAGCCTGAATGACACTCCTGAAAAAAAAAAAAACTAAAAGAGCTAGGTATGAAATATTTTAAATATTTTTAGATAGATCACTGAGCAGTCAAGAGTGATATCCACAGACACCAAATATAAAGTGAAAATGGAAACTCTTGGAAATATGTGAACTTTGAATTTAGTTTCTGCCTTGAATCTATTGGCGAAACTGTGATGAGGTTGAGCTTTTATTCTTCTGGCTGTGTGTAGCATAGAACATATGAGATCAAGTGTAAGAACAAATCAAATGTGGGGCATAATGCGAGATTTTCACATAATGCTAGAAACTTAGATCTCAGTGTAAGAGTTAACTAGAAATGAACTCACTGTGCATAAGGAATATCAAGGAAATTTTTTCCATTGAAAATTTTCTATCTTGATTTTGAAGTTGCATGAAGGGAAGAAATTTTTTTTGAGAATTGATAACCCTACTGCAAGTTTGTGACCCAAGTCACAAAGGAATATTTAACATTAAATTATGTGGTTATAGATTGGTAGCATTTCTAGGTAGGTAATAGAAGCCAGCATAAATATTCTCTGAGATAATGCAAATTCCAGTCAAACTTAAAAGGATTTATAAGAAAGTTCTAAGGAAAATACGATTATATAAATGAAAGAATTAGAGAGAGAGAGAGAGAGAGAGAGAGAGAGAGAGAGAGAGAGAGAGAGAGAGAGAGTGTGTGTGTGTGTGTGTGTGTGTGTGTGTGTGTGTGAGAAAGAAAGAAAGAAAGAAAGAAGCCACCATGAGTGAAAGCCAGGAAACAAAAATAAAGGATAGTTTAATCAGATTTGAAATGATTTTAGTTATTAGAATTATCTGACATACATAGACTATTAAATAAGTGTGCTTAAATATGTTTAAAAAATAAAGAGAGGCTGGAAAATATGATCGAGGAATAAAAAACAAGTGGAACTGAGAAAGAAACAAACAATTTCAAAAAATTAAAACCTAAAAATTGAAGTTAAAAATAAACATTAAAGTAGACACATATATAGTAAGAAGTAATGAACTGGAAAATATGAAGAAATTATTTAGAATGCAACCCAGAGCAATAAAGAGATGAAAATACAGAAGAGAGGTTAACATGCACATGGAAGAATGATATGATGTAACATACTTCCAATTGGATTTCTGAAAAGAAATAGGAGATAACGGGGAAGAAATAATATTAAAGGGTATTATGTTTTAGAATTTTCTAGAATTATTGAAAGAAGCCAAACTCTACATGTAGAAAGTCCAAGGATCAGGAGCAGAATAAAAATAAATTCACACTTAGGCGCTTCATAGTGTGACACTGCAGAACAGCAAAGACCAAAAAAAATCTAAAGAGCATCCAGAGAGAAAACACAGATCATCGTCAAAAGAATGGAAGTTAGACTGATTCCTCATATCTGGAGGTAGTGGACTGAATAATAGCCCTCAAAGATATCCAGGTCCTAATCTCTGGAAACTGTGAGTGTTACCTTATATAGCAGAAGATATTTTGCAGAAGTGATTAACTTAATGATGTTGAGATAAGAAAATTACCTTGCGTTATTCTGGTGGGCCCGAAATATAATCCCAAGTATCCTTATAAAAGGGAGGCAAAGGAATATTTAAGAGAAGGCAACGCGGCTACAAAGGAAGAGATTGAAGTGATGTGGCTACAACTCAAGTAATGGTGGCAGCCACCGGAACCTGCAAAAGGCAAGGAACAGAGCCTCTGGAAGAAGTGCATCCTCCTTGTGATAATTTGTTTTTGCTGTCATAGGAAACTGACACACTGGACAAGAATAGAAGACAGGAGACCATTTCATATTATCTTCAATGTGCTTAGAGAAAATAGTAGTTAACTTAGAACTTTTTCAAGAATGAGATTAAAATAAAGATATTTTCCAGCAAACAAGAACTAAGTTTATCACCAAAAAATCCATATTCAAGGAAATTATAAATGATGTACTTCAGGAGAAGGGTAATGATCACAGATGTAAGGTTTGCTATACAGAAAAGAATAAATATTGATAAATATTAGTTCAATAGACAATTGAACTTATAAAATAGTGGAATTATGTGTAATAGGAAGGCATAAAGAAAGATAGAATTAAAATACTGGACATTGTTATCACAATAGTTGGAATAATGGTGATTAGACATTTACTGAAGAAGAGGGTAAAAATACTGATTAACTTCACACTTAGTTAAGTATGCATATTAAAATCTCCAAGATAACCAATGAAAGAATAACAGAGAATATAACTTTCCAAAGAGGATAAGATAATGAAGATAGGGAAAATGTTGTTCCAAGGGGAAGCAAAAAAGAAGAAAAAGGAAATGGTAAAATATGTAATATAAATAATACAATAGAAATAAATCTGAATGTTTAAGTAATCATAATTCAATATAAACAGATTGAGATTTCTACTAAAAAGTTAAAGATGGATGCAAAAAAATCTAGTATATTTTGTTTATAGGAGTTTCAACTAAAATTCAAGAGAGAGAAAGATTGACAGCAAGGAGATGGAAAAAGTTAGAGCAGCCAGATACTTACCGAAATAAAACTGGCATAGCTGTATTAATACTAGACACAGTAGACTATAGGGCAAGATGCATTACTAGAAATAAAGAGAATATATAAATAATGATAAAACATTTAGTTCAGCAAGAAGTTATAATTCTAAACCTGTGTGTAACTAACAAAAACCTCAAAATGTTTTTTGAATTTTTGAAAATATAGACTGAATACAAAGAGAAATAGGTAATTTCTTGACTTAATGGACCTAAAAATAGACCACTGAATTCACAACAACTGGACAGTGACTGTACATGAAACATTCATGCGAACTGACCACATGATAGGCCACAAAGAAAAGCTCAATAAATTTTAAAGGATTAGCATCACACAGTTCACATTCTCAAGTCACAATGCATTTATATTAGTAATCAATAAGATTACTAAAAAAAATACCCTCATGTTTGAAAATTTTGAAATATTTGTAGTTAATTATTCATTGGTCAAAAAAACCTCCCACCAAGATGGAATTTTAAAAAAAATGATATAATTAATATATATGAGTATAAATGATAACTTATAAGACACAGCTAAAGCATTGTTGGGTGTAGATTTATTATCTTAAATACTTCATTAGAAAAGACAAAAGATGTAAGATTCATCAGCTAAGCTTTATACCCAAAATTTTGCGAAAATAACCACTCAATAAATCCAATAAGGATAAAAATAAAAATAAAAAAAGATAGGAGTAGAAATTAAAATTGAAAACCAACACATAAAAGAGTATCAATCAAGCCAAAACTTATTTTTTTAAAAGATTTATAAAATAGACAAACTTCTAGCGTCAAAGTAAGAGGGCACAAATAAATACTGTTATAAATAGATGAAGGTGCATAACTTCAGATGCGTTAGAGAGAATAGAAGAAGTAGAGAGACACTGAACAAACTATGCCAGTAAGCTGGAAAATTTGGACAATATTGCTGAATTTTTAGAAAAAAATCACAGGACAAAGAAGGAAAAGCAAACAAAATCCCTATAAAATAAAAAATTTCATTAGTAATAACAATAATTCTACAAAGAAAACACCAGTTTAGATGAGTTTTTAGGCTAGTTCTACAAAACATTCTAAAAACTTGAGAAGATATTTGTGACCAAGACTTAGTATTTAGAATTTTTAAAAAGTTCATGACATCAATATGCAAGAGACCCAAACTGATAGAAATTGGACAGAAACACAAACACAAGAAAGGACGCACAAATGATTCATAAATGTGTGAAAGAGACTTAACCTATTAAGAATTAGGGAAGTGGAAATTAAAATCCAATGATGTACTAGTTTATAGTAACCAGATTGACAAATATTAGGAAGTTGTACAATATCATGTGCAGGCAAGGATGAGCAGCAATAGGAACTCTCTTTACCACACATGATTATAAACTGGTACAATCACTTTGAAAATTTTGTATTAAGTAGGAAGTTTGAACATGTTCATATTCTATCGAGGAATTCTATTCTAAGTATGTACCCTAGAAATTCTTATACAAATTCACCAAGATGCATACACATAGAAGCTTTGGTCAAAATAGCAATCAAACAAAATCATTCAAATGGTAATCAACAATAGAGTAAATAAATGGTGGCATAGTCATACAATGCAATTGTATGCAGCTGTGAAAATGAATACACTAGAGCAGCGCCCATTGCCATGAATAGACCGCAGAAACTTAATGTTTAACCAGTAGGTTTTAAACGTTGGTGAGTATTGGAATTATCTGGAGAGCTAATGGAGGACACAGAGGCTTTGCTCGCTGCAGTAGGACAGGGCTGGACTTCTGCAATTTTATCATTTCTCGGGTAATCCTGACACACAACAGGGCCACTGAGTCAAAACAACTGCAAGGGGTATGCAGACTGTTTATCTTGCACAAAGCTAAACAAAACGTACAAGTTACACATTATTTGGGTTACATATGTAGTTATAGCATGACAAAGGCGGGCTCTTGGTGAGGAAGAAAGGTAAGCATTTGAGAAAGAGGCATCTGACCAAGATGCAGGTTATATTTTATTTCTTAGCTTGATGGAAGGCACACTGAAATCATTTTATTACTCAATGTATGTAATATTTGTTAGTTAAATATAATTTACAATATAAAGTTAAAAAGAATAAAATAAACAAAATTAAAAAGAATGAAATAAGCAAGATTTATTTTGAGCCTATGCACTCCAGCGAGCATCTGGGTATGACATGTTATTGTTGTCTGCACTGTGTCCTTTCTGACTTCGGTGAGGTCAGTGAAGGTTACACAGCCTGTACTCATTGTCTTACTTCTGCTCATCCACAGCACTATCTGGAAGGAATGTTCAACTGGCATGAAGGGCAAATTTGTTCTCCAAATGGTTTCTGTAAATTAGCTGCTTGGATTGTTCTCTGCATCCTTAGGAACCCAGTGGTTTGGCCCCCTCACAGTGGTCCAAAGGCTGACCTGGTATGCAGCCTGATGGCAGTGCCTTGCAGGAGTGAGCAAGGAGTGAGCAGATCCCTGCCTTCACCCCTATGGTACTGAAGGGGCCCAGTGAGACCAACAGGACAGGAGAGGATCTGTCATGGAGCTGCTGGCATAGGTTCAGAACACATCCCTGGAAGAAGTAGTGACCTTTTTCATTGCCCACCAAGGGATCTGGGGGAGTTGCTCCTGTGAATTCTCAGATTCTGATTGCAGCTATCTCTGCACTGGGCCATGTATAGGCCCGGAGTTGTGGGGAGGCAGGTAGCAGTGCACTGGCAGACAGAGTCTGTGCTTTGACTCAGAGTGAGTGGATGAGGACTGGGCCACGGGAGACAGGAAAGTCTCCAGAGATCTAGCAGATCCTCACTGCGAGGAAGGCATATGGCAGCTGATGAGTTGGAGAGAGTTGTGTCAAGCTCTCAAGGAGTCCTGGCCAGGCAGAATGAAAAAGGAACAGTCTGGAGACCAGGATAGCTGGGGTTAGGAGTTGAGCCCCCTTGGTTATGTCATGGCTGCCTCTGACTCACTCACCCCAGGTACTGCTACAGATTGCCAGGGAAAGTGATGGTTATGTTATACTTACAGAAAGGTATTGTGTGCCCTGTAAATCAGGCTCCCTACAGATTTCCAGGGCCCTGCTTGGGGTACAGTGGGGAGTGCTCAGTGACACTGACTCTCTCTCTAGAGAGTTGAGGACTCAGGAGAGGTTTAATAAAAGAGCTTCTATGGTGGCCTCTACCATCAAGTGAGAAAAACAGTGGTATTTGACATAACCATTTCCTCTTCAAGGTGTGTAGGCTTGATTAATCTCTTATGCATAATTCAAATTTTGTTCTTTATGACCTCATTTTTTTCCTAGATAAAATAAAATTCCCTCTCCAAAGCCTCTTATATCCCTTCTCCAAGTAAATCTAACTACTGTACTCATTGTTCTTTCTTACAGTCTGACTTACTGTTAGATCAGAATGTGATTTTTATCACCCTACTATTCTGTGCTCAGGGCAGGGCTTCTGTTAGCAGGGCAGCTAAGAGCAGACCAGAGAATGAAGGCTAGGCTCAGCTCCATTCGCTGCTCTGGTTTCTGAAACCCAACTGGGTTCTGGGCTCGTCTTACCTATTTTCCCACCTTTGATTGTCAGTTGGTCCCCATCCAACAATATCATCTTCCCTTAAATACACTTTTGTCTGAAATACAAAAGTCATTCATTTAAATCCAGATTCAATATGTAATAGTACTTCAATTCTTTTTTGTCATTGTCTAACACATTTTATTTAAAAATTTTTTTAAATTTATTTATTTAAATTAGCTTCAAGTATGCAGTACATTGGTTAGACATCTATATAGTTCATAAAAGGCACCCCTAATTGCTCCCTCCCTCCCCTGGCCCTCCACCTAGCCATCACATTAATGCTAACTGCATTCCTCTGCCATGCTTGCCATCCCCATGACCAAGTATCAACTACTAATTTGAACTTCTTTAACCCTTCACCCCATTCTCCCAGCCCCACAACTCCCCTCCCCTCTGTTCATCATTAAATTGTCCACTATATTTGTGAGTCTGTTTTTGATTAGTTTGTTCTTTTTGTTCTTTAGATTCCACATATAAGTGAAATCATATGGTATTTATCTTTCTCTGTCTGA
>NW_006438113.1:1361642-1366027 GCF_000325575.1 Pteropus alecto
ATTGTTTTCTTAATTTCTCTTTCTGAAAGTTCATCATTGGTGTATAAAAATGCCATTGACTTCTAAATATTTATTTTGTAACCTGCTACTTTACTGAATTAATTGATCAGTTCTAACAGTTTTTTGGTGGAATCTTTAGGGTTCTCTCTATATAGTTATCATCTCATCGGCAAATAATGAGAGTTTCGCTTCTCCCTTTTTAATTCGGATGCCTTTTATTTCTCTTTCTTATCTTATTGCTGTGGCTCAGACTTCCAATACAATGTTGAAAAAGAGTGGTGAAAATGGGCATCCTTGTCTTGATCCTGATCTTAAGGGAAATGCTTATAGCCTTTCCCCATTCAGTATGATGTTAGCTGTAGGTTTCTCATATATGGCCTTTATTATGTTAAAGCATGTTCCCTCTATTTCCACTTTGCTGAGAGTTTTTATCATAAATGGATGCTAATTCTTTGTTGATTACTACAATTCATCATACTTGAGAATTATTAGTCATTCTAAAAGAATGCAGCACTTAATTTCTTACTTTCTCCCAGATCTAGCATGTGGTTTCATTGGACCATCTTTGAGTTCACATCAGATTCCTCTACGACAATTCCTGAAATACACTTACTATTTTACCCTTAAAAATATTATGTTTTTATTTAACAGACTTTAAAACACTTGATTACTAATTTCTAACCTCAGTACCTCCATTTATATCATCTCATTGTCTAAAAGCTAGAATGTATCATCTGCAAGACTGAATATTGAAGATCTATTTTAAAATGAGGTTCTTCACAGTTAAAATCTCAACTTGCAACCAACCACCGATTTGGTCACTTTTTAGAGACAGTCAGTAGTAACCAGAGCTTTTCCTTACCTGACTCTCTCCTACTGCTAAAACCCTTGGTTCATGCGAGTTTCCATTTTCTGTAGTTTTCCTTTTGTTCCCAGTCATGAAGCAGTTTTGTGCCCCTAGAATCTTCTCTCCATACAGCTGCCATAGATTTTTAAAAATGTAAATCTCATTGTGGCTTATTTATGCCTAAAACCTTTCAAAAACTTCCTTATTGCCCTTAGGGTGAGCATTTTAGCTGGCTTTATGAGCCCTCCTTGCACACTCCGGACCCCTCCCCTGCCACACACACATATCTGGCCCAGGGCACAGCTCCAGGGCTGCCTTTGACTTCCTTTCTGCCTGTGGCCCTATCCCTCCCCAGGTGGGGGAAGCCTATGGTGTTTCATGAGTCCTGCTGCCTCTACCTGGAACAGGGTAGCATAGGGCACAGTCTGTTCTCTCATCTTCAGCAGCACCACCACTAACTCAGCTTGGCATTGGCACCTCCTCTTCTATACATGCAAAAACTTTGCTTAACAAATTCATCCTTCAGGTTCAGCTTCAGTGCTAATTCCTCAAAGAAGCCTATCCTAGAAAGAGCTTCCCGTGGCTGGCTCCTTCGCTATTTCTATGCTTGAGAGTGCTCCTTCTAAATGGGATAATAATGGGATCTACCTCATAAAATTCCTAGGGCTGTTGTGAGCACCAAATGAGCTAATGTATGTAAAGTGCTTAGCCCACATTCTAACATGGAAAGCACAATGGGTTTCCTTTGCCTCTAAATTTTCCTATTACATCTTTAGTATATTTCATTCTGTGAATACCTTGAGCTTCGCTGGATGAGATTAGGGCTGATTCATTTACAGCTGTACCCCCAGTTCTTTGTACAGAACAAACCACAGATGAGATATTGGGTAGATTTTTGTACCATGAATGAATGAATGAATATATTTTCAAAATTTGTATGCAAATCATTTTTTAAAAGTGAATCTAATTATTAAAGAATAAAAGGAAACTCATTACATTTTGGTTAATGAATTTGAAAACTAGTTGTCCTGCACTTAATCTGACCGATGACTCCCAACAGAAAATTTAGCCTTACTTCCAGCTAATGCCTACCATGACTTTTGATAGCACTGGTTCTTAAGAGCTTGACTCCACGAAAGCCAGCACATTGATGATTTAGCCACAGACATCTTTTTCTGGTTTCAAGGAAGATGTTGAGTAACCCTGTTTGCGTTTTAGGGTTAGCAAGTAATATTTGTAAACATGCATCTAATGAACTGTATGACCTAGGCCCAATCCCTTAATCCCTTTGGCATTAGCTATTCAGGCTGTCGCCCTTGTGCAGAGAAAGTTCATGAGTTAATGGTAAGCATGGGTATCATTATCTTCCCAGGAAATTAGTGACCCGGAGATTCTGGATCTGGTCCACAGCGCCCTTGGCAGGATGACCGTGGTCCGACAGATCTTCCCATCTGCAAAGGACAACCAGAAATGCATGAGAAACAACCACCGCATCTCTTCCCTGCTCTGTGACCCTCAGGAAGGCTACCTCCAGATGTTGCAGGTCAGTGCCCACCTCCCCAGCTTCCTCCAGGAGGGACTCTCACCCATGCCTTTGGCCTGCCCACCACCTTTAACTGCTAGAACTCTGTCACTTGCTGACACATTGAAACCAGTCAACGGGGCTGTGCCTTTGAACAGCATTATCAGGCAGTTATGGCAGACAGGTCATATTAGCTCACTGGATGCTTCTTGTATTTAAAAGTTACATGCTTAGGTAGTAAGGAGATTCCTGTCTCTTAGACTTCTCTGATGACTGTTTTGTTGGGAATGGGTTCATCTGGCAGGACTGACTGGGGATGAAGACTTCCTCAGAGGAGTCATCATTTTGAACCTATTTTAGGTTTTCCCTATAGGAAGTCAGTAGTAATATGGACATGGCTCTTGTGAAACAACTAGAGACTGTCCCAAGTCATTGCTGAATACTGAGGCTTAGGTCAGTCAGGACACTGCTGGAATCTTAGCTGAGCAGGGAGGGATGAGAGGGCAGTACCATCTCCTGGCACCTGTTCCATCCCTTCTAAGATGAGAGGTAGAGTGCTTATGGTCAATCCTTCCACCACTCCCTCAGCAGAGGTGCAGCCTAAGAGTAGGATTTGGAGTTGTGCACCTGTTGTGAGGGATGGTTTTCTCTAGGATGTTTGGGGGTAAAAACGAAGCACTGTGGAAACTTCACTGGTAGCCTAGAATCTGCTTCTCCATTAAGAATATCATACATGAGAAAACTTACATTTGATTCTTGGTGGGAGCCTCTTAACATAAGGAAATTTCTCCCAACTGAGTTTGTGAAAAAATCCCAGAAGTTTGTGCATGTGACATGCTTGCTATTCAGCATTTGAAACTAGTTACACTTTTTTACCTACTCAGGCACAAGAAATGAAAATCAGAGTTTCAGGACAGAGATAGGCTGTATCTGCCACCTGAGTATCAGTCCTACCCCAGAAACATTTTGGTATCACCTCTCAGGACGTACACATTTGGGGGAGGAGGATTTTTAGAATCTTCTGAGTGGGATAGGTACATGTGTAATTTGTCAAAACATCGAATCCATTCTATAATCTTATATTTGGTGGCAGTGGGATGGGGTGGAGGTAGAGGTGAGGGTGGGAGGAAACATGCCCCAACAGATGGTAAACACTGAGGAAACACAACAGGCACTGATTTTTTTTGCTGGAATAATTCCCACTCTCCATGCTAAATGCTCCAGGAATCCATCAAAATATCTGGGTTTTTCTAAGGTGATGAGGGGTTGGCCAAAAGAGTGGACCAAAGGCATCTGCAGGACCTATGGACTCTAGAACCCTGGGCATATGGGCCAGGAGGAGAGGCAGGTGCTTGATACAAGATTTTATATTTTTGGTTGCTGCTGGCCTGCTCTGCTTTCCTCTATTACGGAGTTTGGAAGAAGAGGCAAGGGCCATGTATGTCCCTCTCAGTGTGCCTCTATATTTATCACTTCCACTCTCCATGTGGAAGGAAGTGGAGTGAGATGATGTGGCTCAGAGAGTGTAAGCCCATCCCCATATCCCCATCTAGGTTAGGAGGGAGAGGGGACTCCCTCACTCTCTGTGGAGCCAGACCCTAGGAAGGGCTCTCCAGTCTCTCTCCTTGAAGGGCTTGATCCTTCTCCAAACACACTCCAGCTTTGCCCCCACCCAAACATTTGCCTAGTTCCTTTTTAGTCCACTTCCCATCACAGAAACATGGGGGAAAGCACTTCTCATTGAGGTCTATGATTACTCATTTTGCATGGATTAAAGGTACAGGTGCAATTGTTGGTTGCATAGCAGAAACACTGGATGCAAAGAATCCGACTAGGAGAACAAGGGAGAAAGGGAGACTGCTGGACTTGATGAGGAATCAGGTTGAGGCCATACTAAAATGACCCACGCCCAATAAGAGTATAAACAAAGGCACACCTTGGAGATATGTGGTTAGTCATCATCAAATGTGGTAAATCCAATATCATATCTAGAACCTTGGCCTCACTTCTCCTCTC
>NW_006438113.1:1366037-1369755 GCF_000325575.1 Pteropus alecto
AAAGAGCAAGATTTAAGAGCGACATGACAGAAGTCTTGTAGTGGTGGTGGCGGTGGTGGTGGTGGTGGTAGTAGTAGTAGTAGTAGTAGTAGCAGCAGCAGCAGCAGCAGCAGCAGTATTAGTAGCAACAGTAGTAACAGTAGCAGCACCAGTAGTAGTAGCAGTAGCAACAGTACCAGCAGTAGTAGCAGAAGCAGCAATAATAGTAGCAGTCGTACTAGTAGTAACAATAACAATAGCAGTGGTTGTAGTAGCAGTAGCAATAGTAGTAGGAACAGTAGTAGTATAAGTAGTAGAAGGAGCAATAGCAGTAGTATCAGTAGTGGTAGTAGCATAGCAGTAGTGGTAGTAGTAGCATTAGTTGTAACAGTAGCAGCAGCTGTAGTAGTAGCAGTACCAGCAGTAGGAGTAGTAATTGTAGTTGCAGCAGCAGAGCAGGAGCCAGATTGCTTGGGTTCAAGTCTCAGTAACTCTAGTACTAATTATTAATCATTATTATTTATTTGTCATTCTGTGCCTCAGTTTCCTCCTCTATAAATTGGGTATTACAATATCACCTATCCATTAGAATTTTCATAATGAAAATTAAACAAGAGAACATGTAGAAAGCATTTATAATAAGACTGAGCTATTAAGGGTATCACTGTGGAGGAGGTAGCCAGGTTTGCTGCAGGGTTTCCACGGCAAGGCTAGACATGGCCTCATTTTTTTTGTATGACATAGTGCACCTATCTTCCGGAGCATGCTCTTTAAAAGCATCACAGCTGGTGGGAGAGTATTTCCCATCTGTCCAGCCCCAAATCACAGGCATCGCATACCACTTACTGTCCACATCATTTATGCAGGCACTTAAATCAGAGCTGCCTTGCGTGGAAGAGGAGAGGCCTTGTCTTTGAGACCCGCTGAGCAATTTGTATAGGATCCTGCTCACTGGAGACCCTCAATAAGGAATGATTGGGTAGATCTGTTAAGAATGTAGGTCTTAACACAAGTTAAACTGTCTCTAGAAGCCTCTTTATAGATCTATAAATAAAATATTTTATTAAAGGAGTCTCTATCTTCATTTGTTGCATCTGCTTCCTTGTACGGAGCTATGAAGAGAGGGAAATGTGAATTTATTTACTCATCTTGCCCAACAACAATTTGGGCAGCTCGTAGATTCATCTCATTTACAAGCCATTCCCTTCAAGTTTCCTCAGTAGCTATTACCACTTCTTTCTTTTTTAATGACAGTGTAGAAAACAAACTAATTTCTACTAGCCTCTAGCTGTAAGATTTATTGAGGAGACTCTAACATGTTTAGAACAACAAGCTCACAAAAATTTATGTCATGGATTATTAACTTTGTCTTGAAATTAATGAAAATCCTTTTGGAAATGGGGCTCTCAAGTCCATCTTTAGTTTCTCCCCCCGACGGCTGCTCTTGGGATGATAATTCTGGGTTGGAAGTTTTCATGAGGACCATCAAGAACATGAAATTTTTACAAGATCATCCATCTCTCGGCTTCTCCATGGAGCTGACCTCAGAAACTCCATCTTCTATTTAGGCCTATGGTCAAGGCTTTCTGTGCTGTAAAGCCAAACAAGCACTAGTATAGCAAATCAATTTGGTTCCTATTTAGTAGAGAGAAAGTCCCTTGGAAGAAAAATACCTAGATAAGTGTCTTCTAGTAGCTTCAAAAATATTGCCAGTGTACAGTGCTGTTGTTTAGTGTTCCCTACCAAGCACTGTCTTATTTGGGTGTTTCCATTCTTGTTTTATTGACAAGCTAGTTTAAGGATTGTCTGACTCAGGCAGTAATAAAAGAGATAACCAATCCCAAAGAACCCTGAGATTTTGCTAAGATTTCACGAGCAGCTGTGCGTAGAGGAGAATCTATAATGTACTTGGTCTTCAGAACTGCATTTCTTGGTGCAATTGAAGTAACAGACATCTTGTCACATTGCCACCCCATTTATATTTAAATGTGTTTCTAAAGGGGAACAGGCAAATGATATAAGCTGTATGGTCACTGTGGAGCCTGATCTTTGAATTAAGCTGTGGGGGCCGATGTGGTATTATGATAAAATGTTCCCTCGGATTGATATTTCTCTTCTTTGTGCATTTTAAAATTGTTGAGAGGCTTGATAGATGCAATCACATCTCCCCAGCTCAATCTATTAAGCATTTTAAAACTCCCTTTCTCACATGTGTCCCTGTTTCTTTAAGGCTTTCTGTGTTCTTTCTTGGCTGCAAGTCTTTTTGTCAAACTGCCAGTAGAACCCTTTACTCTGAAGCAACACTAAGCCTCCTCTACCAGAGATACCTTGTCACTTTCACTGGTTTACTTCATCTTAAAGACCTGGATGGACCGTTTAGCAACTAGACTAGGGAAGCGTGATCATCAATGCCTTTGTCAGAGACAATCACACAGGTACTCTCTTTGGGTACAACTGGTTGCCATTCTGGCTGCAGGCGGCCACATATGCATTTGGAACTAGAGGTCCTCTGGTATGGACAAATGCCCCACCCCACTCTGCACATCCTCCCCGTGGATTCAGCCATGAGCAGAGCTCCAGTACCCTTTGGCCTCTGCTGCCATCTGTCCCTCCTCAGGCCTGGCAGTGGTGCCTGCTCTCTGGACAGGTGGGCCGGCAGCAGTTTGGCAGAAAGGCTTCGCTTGGGGATGGATTTCTCAAGCTGTGACATCTGGGCGTCAGCTTGTCCTCCCAGCTGGACCCTTTGCCGGCTGCTTGTCTGATTTTGCTGGGTGACCGGAGCCTGTCTGAGGATCTGGTCAAAGGTCAGTTCCCGCTGTTTGTCTCTGTGAGATCTCCCTGAACAGTCCACTTGGCTTGATTAATGACGGAGGGAAGAGAAAAACTGGGCTCTTTAGAAACCTAGAAGAAATTCAGCCTTTCTTAATAAAAACATTTTCCATGATTCCAGCTTTGGCGTGGGGCAGATAATGGTCTGATGGCAAGATGCAGCTGGTGCATGTGGCTCTAATCCTGGCCTGCCATTCATCTTCCTTTGCCTTCAAAAAGGATTCTTATCTTGATAATGTGGATGCATAACCCTCCTGGAGTATAGTATAATGGAGACAAGCTTGGAGCACCTTCATATGACTTGCCTAAATTTTCAGATTTACTATGCAGAAACATGCAGAGAGCACCGGGAGGGCAGACAGCCAGTTACACACACAGCCATCATCCTCCAGAACCTCTCCCTTCCAGTCTGAAGTGGGTGGGCACAGATCTCAGACTGCTGAGGTCCAGACAGGATTGGAAGCACACAGCTCTCCTGAACTGCTCAGAGATTTTCACAGTGCTGGGGAGCTTATAGTTCCATTACTTCTGGCTCTAATACTGCTTTGGAGGACTCAGTAAGTAAACAGATTATCTGAGCTCGAATAGCGCTTTTTTCACCCCACCTGGCATAGACATTTTCCAGATGGGAAATCAGTGTCTTTCCTGGTTCCAACGAGACAACAAATCCAAGTCTCAGAGATGAAGTCATTCATGTGTGGTGGGGGTCAGTGGTGCCATTTACACTGTAGCTGCACACACAATCTCTGATGTGCTGAACACCCCCCTCCCTCTCCCATGCCCCACCCTCTCTCTATCTTGCTGGCTTCTCTAACCACCTTCTCTTTTCTCCCTCTGGGTCTTGACACCTAAGTAAATTCTCCTTATTTTCTCATGAAGATCAATTTAACAATCTTATTGGTAACCTTTG
>NW_006438113.1:1369796-1404775 GCF_000325575.1 Pteropus alecto
GTATATTCCTAAATAAAATATAGTTACTGGTGAAATGGAGATTCTGGTACTAACTCTTAAAAAATCAAACCAGTTTTTCCATCTCTGGTCCTCAGTTTGCCTCATGCAATTGATCTTTAATTATCCAGCAGCCAGGAGGGTGTACCTGGATTTCTCAAGAACTGCAAGCTCCAGTGAAGAGCTCATGACTGAATTCTCTCTTCTGCCCCCCCAGAGATGTGGCCTTACCCTCCCTATTTCCCTTCTGAGGACCCACCTCTTGGATAGGTAATTGACTTTGGAAATTCAAGCCTTCCCGGGAACCCACCTCTCATGGAAGTTCATACCCCAGACTCTGACTGGAAATGGACAATTCCACATGGAACACACTGGTCCAGAGCTCCTATACCGTTTTCCCACCATGGTTTCCATCCTCTGTTACTCATATTCTAAGAGGCGTCTTCTTTGCAAATGCCTTGACATCTCTTTACCTTGGCATTTTTTTTTTTCTAAGAACAGGTTTAAAACTATTAATCCAACATTCATTAATTCCACAAACATCCATTAAGCACCTATTTTATGCCAGTTCCTTTGTTAGATAGATCATAAATGTTCTCTCTCTTAATTCTCACAAACTCCAAATAAATTGGGACTATTAATCTCTATAGCATGTTCCAGTTAGGGAGAATGGCATGTGCATAGGCTAGCACAGGCAGAATTCTGTGTGTCTGAGGTAAGAGGTGAGATGCAAGAAGGTCAATTGGAGATAAGGGCAGCTTCCAGGGTGCTGAGGCAGGGTGTAGCCCTTGAAGACATGACAGAACAGGATGTACATCCAAGAAAGGCAACTCTGTGGAGGGTAGAATGAAAGATCCTCAGACTAGAGGACAAAGTAACCAGTGGTTACTGTCTTCCTAGTGACAAGTGAGGGCACTTGAATCATGCTGTGGTGGTGGTGGACAGGTGATCATGTAGAGAGGACATAAGGAAGCTTCCCCAGGACAGAAACTCCTAAACCTGAGTAGGCAATAGGTGACGACAGAGTGCAGAACAGCACCTCCCACAGGGCTGGGCTGCAGCTGCCCACTGTTCTAGTCATATCCTGTCTGCCTCCCCCTTTCTCGTGCATACCTGGGTGGTCTCATTACAGGACTGGCTGTTCTGAAGGCTCCTATGGCTGAGCCAGCCCTGCACTGCACATATCAGGTTTTTTATTGCAATGGTCCAAGCCACCTTCCTGTCAGGAACCTGGGTCAGGGTATTATAGAGGCCCCACTCTGGGTCTTCCTGTGTTGACAACTTTTGTGGAACAACCCAAGGGACAGAAAAGTTGCCTTTCCCTCAGAGGCAGCTTTGCAACACTTCAGGGCATGCAGTTCTGAAAGGCCAGGCTCAGACCCAGGGGGCTGTGGCAGCTGTGACTTTGCTGGTGGGGCCAGCGAGAGACCAGGGACATGTGCTCAGGTGAGCAGATTATAGGCAGGATTGGGGATATAATGCTCAGGGCTGATTCTTGCTCAGTCTTCTGAGCCAGAAACTACGAAAGCCAGATATGACCCCTGCTCACTTTTGAAAAGCTTTCAGACCAAGAGAAATTGGGCGAGAGGGTGAGTGGTGTTGGCAGATCCAAGCTCAATTTTCTAATAGGCCAGACAGGTACTGGGTCCCAGTGACTGCGGACACCCTTGGAGGAACTCTTAGCTCATCCACATTGAAGTCAGCTACTGGCTTGGGTCCTTTATGTTCTCTTCCATTTTTTTCCTATCTGTGTTCCCTCCAAAAATGAAAATGCATGCAAAGAGCTTAGGACAGTATTGGTGCACCTTTTTTCACAGGGAGTAAATCAGGACTGCCCAATGCACCTCTCTGGGGCCACCGATCACATCACATTTTATTATCTACGTAAGTCAAGAGCATTCAATGACTTGTTCAACACTACTCAGCAAATGAATGCAAGTGGAGATTCGACTCACCCATTCAGTAAGCATTTACTGAGTGCTTGCTATATCCATACATTGTTGTCAACACTGGAGTATAGCACTGAACAAAGCTGGCCCAGGTTGTGATGAATCCAAAGCTCCTGCTCATCCTACCTGGTGACCCGGCTCAGCTGCTGGCACAATAGAGTAAGAGTCCTACTGCATGAGAGTGAAAGAGGAACTTCATATACATCTTTAGGGCGGCCAGCTGAACCAGCTCGGTTCCCATCTAGAGTGAGGCCACAGCCTCCCAGAAAAGCCTTGGGCCCCTCTTCTAGCTCTGGCTCTGGTGTGCTTCTCACTTGATGCCTTTTGACATGTCTGACATGGTGCCAGGTGTTTTGCTTTGTGTCTGGATCTTTCTTCTGCTATCCCTTTGGCCTTGATACTTTGGCTCCTCTTTTGCTTCTCAAGTCTACTCTTACCTGAAATGCTTTTTTTGATTCCTTGTCACTTTTGTGTTGCAGTGTTCCTAGGGTAACCAGAGCCTCAGGCTCTGTGAGGAAGAAAGGCAAGGACTCCTTCAGGCCAGCTCCTCACTAACTCCCACCCCAGCCCTGTGGCCTATAGCTTCAGCATGGGCTGTTAGACCTTTGAGACCAATGGTGAGATGTACGGATTGCAGCTGGGAGCCTCTCTCTTTCCAGACCACTCCTCTTGGTTCAAGGGCACAGCATGACCAACAAAGGCAAGTGATCTCTACCCACCCACCCTGAGGAAAGGCTTTTCTTACCTTTGTCAGGAACTGGAGGGAGCCCTAAGGAGAGGCTGCCTTTCTGTTATCTGCTCTTGATCTTTTCCCCAAGCATCCCTTCTCTGGACAACCAGACTGTGAGGGTAGCACTCCTCCCTTTGCATTCCCACCAGTGAAACCAGCAGGTCGCCTAAGTGAGGATGCTGAGGCTGGGGAGCAGAGGTGGACCCACAGACCAATTCTGAGTGTCAGCTTCTGCTTAAGGCAAGGAAGTACTGAGACAGCACCTTACCAGGAGAAGGGGCAGCGGTCAGTGGAGAAGATGGAAACAGCTCCAAGTGAGGATTAAGAAGACATTTTGAATAGGCTATAAATGAGAAACAAATTATTTGAATAAAAGAGATTCCCTCTCAAGTCAAAGTTGGAGGCAGCAAATCTTTTTTCCTGCTGTTTGTTTTCCATATTATCTCTTTTTGTGAACCAAGTTCAGTGTGTACCTTCTCAGTAGGAAATCGGTTCATCTTTCCTTCCTTCCTTCCTTCCTTCCTTCCTTCCTTCTTTCCTTCCTTCCTTCCTTCCTTCCTTCCTTCCTTCCTTCCTTCCTTCCATCTATCATTCATCTGTCATCAAATGTACATTAATAATCAACCATGTGCCTTGATTGGTGCTGGGTACTAGGTTCTAGAGGTAGTGAATATATAGAGAGATATATAGAGGTATATCCAAAATAGTGAGAAAAAAAAATGTTCCCTGCACTTAAGAAGCTCAAAGTTTGCTGAGATAAGTATACTTATGAATTGACAGTGTGTAGTATATCATGGAAGAAGGTGCCCGAGGTGATAGATGTCGGACAGTGGGAATGCCTTTCCATGCCTGGAAAAGAGCCTGTTGCTCTTCATTGCAGAACTTTCTGCATTCATACATTTGTTAAGTACCTTAATTCATTGTGAATTGAATGCTAGAAGGAAAAAGGGAAATTCTACTGGATGCTGGTCTGGGCCACAGCTGAGTTGGTTCTGCCTATGTGTGTGTGAGTGTGTCTATAGGTGTAGATGTGAATCAAAATGTCCCACTGGTTGAATAGCATTAGCTATGAGCGGATGGCTGGGAGATCCATAAATGTCTTGAGAAGGGAAATTTTCATGTCACAAGGACTCTCAGCCTTGAGTTATCCTTTCAGAGAGAGAGAGAGAGAGAAAAATAATACCAAGCCGAATCTAAGTGGCTTACATTCTCTTATAACAACATCTCCATTATGGCTTTGTATTCCAGACAGAAGGTAGACATGTAAAAAATAATTTGGCTATGGTAGGGGCTCCTGAGAGTTAGGAGGACTGGTAAGAGCATTCCCAAAGAAATGCTCCCCAGGACTGGAGTGGTGGGAGACATGGTTTTGTCCTGGTATTCCCTGTAGGGCAGAGGGTAAATTCCTGGTGGTAGGAATAACTTCTCTCTGCTGTCAGGTAAGTACCCGATACTGCAGGGCCCTGAAAAAGGTCACCAGATGCTAACATGCCTGCTTTCCTTTGGCCTGAGGCCCTTGTTTCAGTCAGCAGTGGTCAGTCATCCCAGACACTCTCCTGCTACCACTGAGACATCTCTTGTCCATCTTCCACCCATCTTACACCTACAGCATGGAGAGATGCCAGGCACACAGGCACCTTAGTGGCATACATTCCTGTGCCAACTGCGAAAGCACAGGTTGAAGGCACATAAGAAAAGGATATTCAGGGATGGTCAGGGCACAGGGATACCCACAGAAGTGGTCAGCTCTACTTGGACATGTCATGGACAGAGATGACCCTTGAAACTTAGCATGAATTGCTGGGCAGGCATGATGTAGCAGATGTTTTCGATGTCCTATACCAGCTCCTCTGGCCCACCTCTGATTTCAGTTGCAGTTCTCAAGATGGTTCCTATTACTCAAGCTCTTGTCTGGGGCTCTGTTTTGGGGGCACCCAGTCGAAGACATGTGAGGATAGAAATTGCAGGCTGAGAACAAGGCATGACGGTGTCAGGGGTGCAAGGGGCATTCTGGGGACTGGGGGGAGGTAGGCTGGGTGGCATCAGGGGTTCTTCCTGCAGCCCAAGGATCTCATTTGATCTTCCCAGGAGTTCTGTGAGCCTGACATATGCTCCTATTTATATACGGTGATTTTGTTTTTCTGAAATATTTTTAGCTGACATCTTGCTGCTTAAATGTGCAGAGAATCGTCCCTTTGACCCACTTTGCTGATGGTTGTTTGTGCAACAGTTATTGTTAGGGGTCATGCACCTGACTGAGGGTCGATGTTAGCTCCTCCCCACACCCTCCTCTTCCTCTCCTCCTTCTGTGCTCGATGACATCCCCTGGGAGGAGTGGGGTGGCATGAGGTTAACATCTGAGAATAGGGCTGCCATCCTCCCCACAGGGAGTTTTTGTTGGGCCCCTGAGAAGGCAGGCATTGGTGTTTGGGCTCATCCAGGTCAGGGTCTTTAATCATGATCAGGAGAGTGAGCCAGACTCGTCCCACCCCGGGATCGCACTGCTGCGGTGCAGCTCTTCTCACTGTTATTCCCACTTCTCCAAGAACTCAGAACCATGTTCTCCAGAGCGCTGAGATGGGCTTTGTCTCCTCTACAACTGTACAGCTGTGCTGTGGACAGCTAAGCAGAGAGGAAGTTCTTAGATGCACATTGTTGCAAATCCCTAAAGTGTCCCCTAGCCAGCAGGTACAGACTCCGTGGCCTCCCCCACCTTCCACCCTAGGCTCATCCAAGGCCAGAGTGTTCTTTCTAAGGCACAGATGTCATTTCTAAGCACAGATCCTCCAATGGTGTCCTTTTCCCCAAAGTCACATGTGTTGTTACTTCTTAGCACGGTCCAGTCCCTGCCTCCCTCTTGATCCTCCTCCTTCTCTATTGGCAGGTATCTTGAACTATTTTTTTTTCCTTCTAACCCAGGGATTTGCCACCTATGGCCCACAGGCTGAATCCAGCCCACTGCCTATTTTTGTGAGTAAAGTCTCATTGGCATGTCCTTTACTTAAGTATATTCTATGGCTGCTTTACACTATACCTGCAGGATTGAGCAGTTGCAGAAGAGACTGTAAGCCCCACAAAACCTAAAATCTTTACCTTGGTCCTTTATAGGAAATTCTGGCAGACCCTGCCCTACTTGGCCCTACTCATTTGTATAGTCATGCCTTTGCCTAATGCTGTGCCCTCCCTACAATTCTCTCCATCTTTTGGTTTCTCCTCATCCTTGCCTTCATCCTTTGTTATGTAAGCAGGATGCACCACTCCAGTCTCACACAGAGCTTGCATACAAGACCCAGTTGTGCTGATCAGCCTGGTTCTCCTGTTGTTGTCTGGATCTACCTCCTAACTCCAGTTCTTGAAGCAGCGTTAGGTCTTATTCTAGTCAGGACTCTGGCACCTGGCTAGGTTTTCAAATGAACATCTAGAAGCCAGAGGATTGTGGCATAAATATTGAGCACCATTTCTTAGTGTTGGAATCTTAAGTCACCTCAGTCCTCTCCTGGTTTCTCTCCCTCTCTATGGAAATATACCAGTGGAAAGGGTTTCACCATCTTTGTCTTTGCAGATCTCCAACCTCTACTTGTATGACAGTGTTCTGATGCTGGCCAACGCCTTCCACAGGAAGCTGGAGGACCGGAAGTGGCACAGCATGGCAAGCCTCAACTGCATACGCAAGTCCACCAAGCCATGGAATGGAGGGAGGTCCATGCTGGACACAATCAAAAAGGTGTGTGTGAGGGTGTACCTTCCTGTGCCAAGGACAGAGACAGGCCCCTCGTCGCGCCCCTTCCCCACCCCTTCCTCCTCCAGCAGGAGCCCTGAAGCTGAGCTCTTTGCGTGGTTGCCCGGGGGCCCCTCCCTCCCAGGTCTCTCCCAGGTCTCCTTGCCATCCTTCCTGTTCCAATTTTTGAGGGATGAGGGAGTTGGGGGGTCTTAGCTATGTGTTATTATTCTTGTCTCTGTTTTCATATAGGGAGATGATTGGACTTCAGAGAAGTTAAGTGACTTGCTCAAGGTCACAAGTTCAGGAGTCTCTCCTTATCCACAGTTTTACTTTCAGCAGTTTCAGTTACCTGTGGTCAACCAGTCTAAAAATGTTGAATAGTAAATTCCAGAAATAAACAATTCATAAGTTTTAGATCGCACACCATTTTGAGTACCTGAATTCATCTCATCATGTAGGCATTGTATCATCTCACATTATCATAAGAAGAAGAAGGGTGCATGCAGTACAATAAGATATTTTGAGAGAGAGAGAGAGAAAGAGAGAGAGGCAACATTCACATAACTTTTCTTGCAGTTTATTATTACAGTTGTTCTATTTTATTGTTAGTTATTGTTGTTAATCTCCTACTGTGCCCAATTTATACATTAAATTTTATTGCAGGTATGTATGTATAGGGAAAAAAAACAGTATATATAGGGTTTGCTATTATACATGGTTTTAGGCATTCACTAGGAGTCTTAGAACATGTCTCTCATGGGTAAGGGAAGATTACTTTTTTACTGTAAGTAAAAAATGGAGGCAACTACCTAGTTCACATCTGCCACTGTCTATAAGAGAAATTATCTCAGTTGGCGGAGGATATGTTAATCAGCCAATACCTCAGTCTGTGTGTGTTTATGTGTGTGTTCATACCTGCATGTGTGACCGTGTGCATCTGTGTGTATGAGTGTCCCTGTCCAGGCACTATGCACTTGTGATGTGTCCCACGGCGTGCTAAGGCATGACACCAAGTTAGAAGGCTGGATTTGAAGTGAATTGGGTAATCTACAGATTTGCTAGAGTGACTTGGCTTTTAGAGGCTCCAAAAGAGCATTTAAGGAAATCTCTAGTGTTAGGAGTTTTAGTCACAATAAATTGTGTGTGGTTTCAATAGCAGTATTGGTTTGAATCTGCTGCAGCCCAAACCAGGGCTGGGGCCCTCTTAGGCCAGCTGAATCTCTGGGACTCCCTCAGCTCATAGTCTCTAGGAGATTAAGGCTGGATGAGACCCCTCACCCCAGGCTTGAAGAGAGAAGGGGCTTACCACAGGTTAGCTCAGCCCCTCTGCCACCTGCTCCTACAGAGTCCCCTGAGCCATTGGAGAGAGGTGCTGGGCATGCACACCCACCACACCCAGTCTGTACCAGACACCATGCTTTGTGTACATTTGCTCCTTCTGTCCTTGGAGGATCTGTGACATGGATCTAATTAACTCCACGCTAAATCTGGGAGATGGGAGATGACTTGCCTAAGGTGGCACAGGTGACAACGCCAGGACTGGAGCTAGGTTTTGGCCTCTTGTTCTCATGCTTACTGCCCTGCAACTTATTGTCATGTGTCTGATATGGCTCTTGTTGACCTTTGACTTCTCTCTTGGCTCATGCTAAGATGAGCTCTTGGAGCAGGTTGCAAGGGTAGACCGTAAAAGCTCCAGGTGGATGTCATTCTTTAATATACTGGCTAGCACAGTGTGTGGCACAGAGCAGGAGTGCTAATTATGTTGACTGCATGAATGACTGGTGCAATTGTGCCTTAGGAGTTTCCCCTGTGAGCAATGTCTTGGGAAGTGTTGATCCCGCGCTGAGGCCCTAGGACTGCTGACCACTGCCAGCCACTCTGTTCTCATTATAGTGTGCCCATTGCTTCCTCAGACCTTGACTGCTCCCTTCTTAATCACTACTTCCTTTTTCTTCCTTGCCTTGGGATCCCATCCCCTACCACATCCATTTTTGCCCCGCCCTCCAATGGTTTTTTCTTCTCTCTGCAGGGCCACATCACTGGCCTCACAGGGGTGATGGAGTTTCGGGAGGACAGCTCAAATCCCTATGTCCAGTTTGAAATCCTCGGTACAACCTACAGTGAGACCTTTGGCAAAGACATGCGTAAGGTAAGCCTCCGGGCGCCCAGCTCTCCCTCTTCCCACTGTGGTGGCATGGGCCCTGTGTTCTGAGCAGGTGTTAACCAATACAGAAGTCCTCCTTCCCATTCTCTGCTGATATTGCCCTCCATGCTGGTGTTTATGGGGTACAGTGTGGAGGAGGCTCAGAGAATTTCAAACGGAAAGAGTCATAGTGCTGCTAATGCAGTCTCTGAGTACAGCAGGGGCCCCTGGCAGTCCAGTTTTGTTGCTGGGGCTTGGAGAGCCAGTCTTGCAATCCTGGGCTAGGCTGGAAGGGGCATTGTGTTTTCCCAGAGTAGCTGGTCAGCCCAACTGCGGGGACAGCTGTGACTGTGGCTGAGGCAGGAGATAGAGTTTACTGCCAGTGTCCCCCAGATCCAAGAGTGAGACAAGGCCATGGACAGAAAAGTGAGCAAGGAGGATAAGAAGCAGGCAGTAAGAGACACATGGGCTGGGTAACTCATGGTGGCACGAAGCTGTTTTATTTGGTACTCATGCAAGTGGCATGCCTGAGGGCTCTTTCCAGTTATACTTTGCCTCTTTTCCCCCTCCTCTTATAGGGGATTTTCAGGATTGAGGACTAGGGGATTCCACAGTTGGAATCCCCCAAATTAAGCCACAGATGGAAGTACTTATGATGTGAAGGGCCCATAGGCTCAATCTAATCAGGACAGCATTAAAGCATTAGCTAGTTGGCATGCACTCAGGCATAGGCTCACGCAGTAGTCGCATACACACACATGGTCACATACATATTTCTATACACTTGAGAGAAAGACATCTCTAATAATGACAGTGCCTGAGAGACAAAGAACATAGTGAGCTCTCAGTGAGGCAGGGTAAACCCTTGGCAGAGATCCCCCTAGTCTGGCCTCCAGTACTGGCTGGGGGCAGTAGAAGGCAGGAAAGAGTTACATGTTGGGATACTGAGAATCTAGGTGAGGGGATTTGTGGGATGTGATACTTGAGAACCAGGTAGAAGGATGCATGTGTGGAGTCATGGAAGGCGTGAGAGCTGGTGAGCACTGAGGGAGCGATCATCAGTTACATTGAAGGATGATTGGTTCCCCAGGGAAAGGCAGGGAAGGCTGAGGGTCCATGTGTGGTGAGGGTGGGAGACTACTAGCTCATCCAATGACAGAAGGTAGAGTCATGAGGTTGGGACATTCATGACTACAATAGAAATTGACTTGTATTGGGACTGCTACTTGATAAGGAGGTTGTTAAGTGTAGCTGCTTGTCAAAACAACCATTCATGTCTGCTGTGGTACTTACCTTTATTCCTCAGCGTTCTTCTAAGGTCAGTGACAATCTGTCCCTGTCTGCTGGCTCTTTTTGCTACCCCATCCCCCTTCTTTCAGCTCAGCTCTAACACCAAAGTCCCCATAGTGGGTGAGAATATTGGCCGTGAGGGTCCCTGCCTCATCTTAGGCAGCTGATGGGGGGCCATGCTGGCCACTCAAGGTGCCTGAGGGAGCAGGAAGCTTTGTGCCCTCCACTTCCTGTTTCAGGTGTCTGGACCTCCCATGTTGCCACGGCAACTCTCTTCCAATACCCTGAAGCCAATGTGAGCTGGAATCTCTCAGTATAAGGAGCTTCTGAGCAGGAAGCCTGAATGTAATTGAGTTGGAACAGAAGCTGATTTTCAAGTGGGCTTTATTTTAAAATGTATCCTTTGTCATTTTAAAATCTGCCCTTAATAACTTGCATATCCTAGTTGTTATCTGTCTGCCTGGCAGCTTATCGCTGTTAAAGAGAAGTTATCTGGAAAGCAGGAATAAAAAAAAAGAATTGGATTCCATAGCAAATGTTTGTTATTCAGGCCCAGTGTGCATTAAAGCAAGGTCTGGAAGGTTTCAGGATGCAGCAAGGAGAGGATTTGGACAAAGTGTCATGGTTCAGGGCAGCATTAAAGGCAGGGCTGAGCTGCTGTTCCTGGGTGAACATGTGGCTGTAAGGGGAAGGCTGGGAAATTGGGGTTACCTAAAAATAAAGTTGAGGGTGGGAAGCAGATTTGAAGGCAGGGTTAGGGTTCTGAGGCTCACAAAGTTGGTGCAAAGATTGGTCAATCTAAGAAGGACAGGGCAACTCTGAGGACTCTCCCACCTCCATTCAAATGATCTCTCTGTGGCCATGTCCAGTGCAGAGCTGTTACAAGAGCCAACTGGGCTGATTGCAAAATACTGTCATGTTGGAGCAGGGTCAGGGGATCACTGAAAAGATGATATATATCTTAATATATGTATATATTCTAATATATTATTTATCTATCTACATATGTTAATTTTAAAACAACTATAGCAAACAAACAGGGACACAAAAACCAAAACCAAGTAGTTCCTTTAAGATTTAAACCAAAAGCACTCATTTAAATTAGGGAACAAATGGATGTTTTCTTAAAGTAAATACCCTGGAGGGAAGTTGGGGGAGGGTGAGTCACCAAGATGTTTTAGATTAAGTGGCACCAAGAGACTGTTATTACTCAGCCTCATCAGAGTATGGAAAGAATGGGTGATCACCTTTCACTGCAGGGTGCTGGATAAATACTAATTAAATTATCTCAACCAGGAAGTGCATTCTCGTTGAGAGAGTGCTGGATGGCAAAATCAAGAGTCTATGTCACCAGCTCGCTGTATAACTCTGGGCAAAACATCAATCATCTCTGTGTTCTGCTTGGAGCTGCTGGGTGCAGGTGATCAGCAAGCAATGCTGCCAGGGTCAGGCTTTGCTGGAGAGTCCTGTCCAGTTCCCACAGGACTTGGACTGACATCTGCCCTGGAGGTGCATGCTTGTTCTTGTTGGAGCCCTACAGATTTCTTAGCTTTCTCTTTGTTCAGACAGAAATCTCCAAAAGGGGTTCCCATGGACTTTTCCATGCAAATATCCTTACCTCATGACTTGAGCTGGGACAAGATTGTTGGAGGCCACATGTAGGAAAGTTTCCAAAGGTGGGGGCATGGAAATCTGTTGAGGACAGGACAAGAGGGAGACAAGCAGGGACAATGAAGCACCTACTGTGGACAAAGGTACATCATACTTATGTTGTCTCTCTGTTGTGGGAATCTTTGCGTCACTCCTGGTTCTACCTTCCCTTCTCTGAACCTTCATTTTCTCAGATGGAGGTGCAGGTAATAAGAACCTCCTGGTTGAATAGAGGGGTCAATCAGGGTAATGATCTTGCTGTAGCACTTGGCAGTGAGAACTCTCCTGTGTGGCCTGGGCCGTCAGCTTCAGGAAGATGGGCCTGTATACTAACTTGAGCATTCTATCCCTGGCCCCGCAAGAGCAAAGAGGCACAAGCAGGCTTAGAACATGACCTGTCTCAAAGTGTCCTGGACTGCAGCTCCTCACCACGCCATGTGCCAGGCCTGAGGCTAGAGGCAGGAGGAGGGCTCTGTGTGCCTGGGTAGTGCCCAGCCCCACTTCCATGCCTGGGAGCAGATGTTTACTTCTTATAAAGACCAAGGGCCGAAAGAGACCAGGGAGCTTCACCTCTGATGAGATTTTATTTCTGGGACTGTTTTGGTGTGATTAATAGAAGAAATAAAACATGGTTGTCTTTTATTCCATAAGCATGACTTGCCTGGAGTGTAACACCAGCCTCAGCCCTGCAGAAACATTTTTCCATGACATGATTGCTGAGGATGTCTACCCTTCTCCATCCTGATATCAGTGTGGGAGATTCATTCCCTTCCTTCCACTTACACGGTGGACCTGGCGCAGTGAAAACCTTGGGAAATTGCCAGCTGCTCGTAGGCTCTTTGAACCTTATTTCCCAGAAGTGCCATCTACCTGATTCACTGGCTTGGTGGAACGCAGCCTGCCTCTTTGGGCAGGAAGATGGGGAAGTGGGCAGAAGCATTGGGAAAGCCTGTGGGTCTGCTTGCTCTATGAGTTGGCAATCCAGGACAAAGCACACCTTGGTATGACAAGAGACAAGCAAGATTGTTTTTTTTTGTTGTTGTTACTTTCAATAGAGTAGAATCGAGTTAGGACCAAGAGACTGAGAAAGAATTTTGTCTAATGTTTTTAAAGGATTTTCTCTAGTCCTAGAAAATTTCTTCCAGCAGAATCTTACTGGAACCCAAATATGTTGAACAGTTGTAGAAGCAGACATGCAGTGGTTGCAATAGCTGGGGAATTGCGACTCCCCTGCACAGTCTCCCCATCCCCCAAATCTCCATGGTTTTCTGAGCAGCTCCATCTGGGAAATTGAGGCCCTGAGACTGTAAAGACTCGATTATGTAGCACCAATGAGTGTGTGGCCGTGCTGGGCTGGAAGGAAGATTTATGTGGGGGTGGGGGGGTGCGGGTTGGGGGGTGGATAAGTGGCACACTACCCAGAACATTCTTCCTGACTCAAGATGGTACAGTTCTGTGACTTCACCCCACCCACTTTCCACTCCATCCTCCTATCATCTCCTCTCCTCCCCCAGCCAGCATGAGGGCTTCACAGTCCCTTCCCATTGGTCTGGAGCCTGCTGACTTGATGTTGCTCCAGTGCCCTTGGGTCAGCCTCCCTGTTCCAGCAATTACCCAGGGAAATGGGAGGGCTTCATTCTCCTTTACTAGTTTAAGACTTAAGATGCTTCTTCTGTCTTCTCTGTCAATTTTGATTCTTCATAAAAGCTGGCTTTGCACAAGAATCAAATGCCCCGCTTGATGTCATGTCCTCAGGAGGGTCTTATGGCTGCTGATAATTTGCTGAGTAATAATTGCTCATCATGCAGTGATTGCCACACCATAGGGCCCCAGCCCTCCCTGGGCTTAGATGTGCATACGCTATTAACATTCTTGCCCAGGTCAGCTACATTGTGTTACAAATTGTCCCACATTCTCAAGGTTCAAAAGTTCTAAGCAGTGAGGTCAGGTGGAAAAGGCACCTGCCAGCAGACAGGATAGCTCTCACTAATAAAGTAAGAGCCACCTCTTGGAGCATAGTGGAATCCCTTAGCTAGGGATCCAGCAGCTGGTGCCAGGAGCTGTACAGTGGGTTTAGTAATGAGGACAAGGAGATGGGCAGTGGTAGGACTAGGAGGATCCAGTCTGAGAATTATTCAGGGTCTCTATTAAGCTTCTCTGATAGAGACTCCCGACTGTGCACAGTGAATAACAGAAGAGAAATAAACTTCAGCCTCTTTACAGATTAGCATTCTTGCAGCGGATTTCCCCCAATAAAAATGTTGCCTGTTCTGAAATCTCGTGCAAAACCACTTTCGACAGAGCTGAGAACCAAAACCAACGTCTGCTTCATCTGAGTAAAGGTATAAGGAAAAGATACAATTAAGTACTATTTCATTTTAACTAACATTTACCACTACATTTTTGATGATAGCATCAATACATGATCATTTAGGGTAGAATGTTTAGAAAATACAGATAAATGAAAAGAAGAATGAAGAAATCAGCTATAATCTCTGAACCAATGAATAAATACTGTTAACATTTCTGGTGCATTTTCTTTATTTACTCTTTCTTCCCCCCGACCCCCAGCCCCTTGCTCTATACGTAGAGATAGAGATGGTGATAGGTATATTTATCAAATTGCTGCATACATTTTATATCCTGACTTTCCCACTTAATGCTATATTGGATGTATTTTCTCATTTCTTTGTTCTTTTCCACTATGATTTTTTAATGGAAACACATTACTCAACTTACAGGGAGCCATCATTTATTTTATCTTCTTATGTGATGAATGTTCAGGCATTTTCACCATATTATTATAGAATAGTGTTGTAATGAACATCCGGAATATATACAATTTAATTATATCTATATTTATTTCCTTGTATTTTTTAAGAAGTGGAATTGCCAAACCAACGATAATACCTTTTTAAAAAATTCTTTATGTACTTGGTACATACTTTCAAATTGATTATAGAAAGATTGAATAATTTTCACATCCGCCAGTAATGTATAGAAGTCTCTTATATCTTAGGCTCAAAAACATCTTTGCTAATTTGGTAGCAGTATGAAAAAATGACGTTGCTAAATTTGCATTTCTTATGGGATTATATATTTTAAAATACAGTCATTGGTCATTTGAATTTCATATTTTTAAAATTATACCTCAGGGGATAAAAATTTTCTTGTCAACCATAGAAATTCTCAGAAAGGAATTAGTAATTATTTGTCTCAAATATTTTGTACTCGTAAATCGTTTGCCTTTGAATAAAGAAAAGATTTGCACATAGAGACATTTAACAATGTATGTGTTTGTATTTCTTAGAAAGTCATAAAAATAAAAAATAAATTGAGGGGAAAAAAATACCCAATTTGCAAAGTTGATAGTATTCATCCATACTTTCTTCTAGTATTTTTATGGTTTGATTTTATTTCAATGAAATCTGCTATCCACTTGGGTTTGATTTGGGATAAATTACGATGTGATGACTTAGCTTTAATATTTTTCAGTAATGTTTCCCACTACCATTTATCTAGAATTCTGTCTTTCCCCATTGCTTTAAGTGTCACATTTATCATATGTTCTACTAAATTTTATTGATCAAAAAAAAAGTTCTTAGACTCATCTCAAAAATTTTCTTTTTTTCCTCTCAAGTTAAATTTAATTTACTTTTGTTCATAATTAGAATGTACTTGTCGGCAAGTAACAGAATGCTCATCTCAAGTGGATTAAACAATAAGAAAACTTAATATCTCACATAAAAAGAGGCCTACAGCCAGGATGGCTCTTGAGTTGGCCAGTTCAGACATTCAGTCCCCAGATCAAATGCTCTGCTCTTTTTCATCTTTTTACTTGGCTGTCCTCAGGGCACAGTCTGAGCTCTCCTCATAGCTTCACGTCGAAGCTTCACGATGGCTGTTCCAACTGTCATACCCAACAAGAAAGCAGCACATAGAAGAGGATCATTCCTTTCTGTGTTTCTTATTTTTATAAATAGGGAGACCTTTCCCAGGAGTTGATCGTGGCTTCTCATTTTTATATGTATTTTTCATTTTGCTTTTTTGTTATTGCAGTTGAAATTGAGGTTTTCCACCCAGATGCATACATGACACTGACCTATAGTTTCTCTCTCAGATGCTTCTGTTCAACTTTTATTCAGTTTGTACTTCCTTCACAATGTGGATAGGGAATCGCTTCTTCTTTTGCACTTGTGTGGGCGGAGCTCCTGAAAGCTGGAAATAATTTAACTTGTAAAATTATCTGGGCTATTACCTCGATATCCTGGAAACTTCCTGGTTTCTACATTTCCTTGAGTCATTTTTAGTAATCTACAGAAAATCTTGCATATCACTGACATTTTCAAATTCATTACTAAGCTCCATATAGTATCTGCAAATAATGTAAAAAAATCTATCTCTTGAAATATCTCTCTTTTCATTCCTACTATTGTGGTATTTGTGTTGTCTCCCTTTACTTCCTAATTAGACTTGACAGAAGTTTTTTTTATTATTGATTTTTTTTCAAAGAACTAAGTCTAATTTGTTTAATCAATTTGTTGTATGTTACTCTAATTAATGGATTGGTTTTTTTTTTCTGCATTCATGCTGCCTAGTGTTCATTTTATTGTTAATTTTAAAACTTACTGTATGAGGTGTCAGATAATTTATTTTTATTCTTTCCAGTTTTGGAATGCTATTTTATTCTGGGTATAATTGTGGCTGAATCCTAGTAATTTTTCTAATATAAACAAAAGTGTAATACTCATACAGAAAAGTGCCTAACTCATGAGTAAATCACAGTGATTTTCAGAAAGTGAACATTTTCACACAATTAACAGCGACATCAAGAAGCAGAACATCCCGTGCCCCCAGAAATCTCTCTGGTGCCCCCTTCTGGTCATGACACTCACCGGCGAAAATAATATTGACATTTAACACACAGACTCTACACTCTTCTATTAACTGCCTTCCTTTGCTTGATATCATGTTTATGAGATTCATTATGATTTTTGTATGTAGTTTTAGTTTATTCATTCCTACTGAGTTTTAAAATGTAGGTTTTATTATTATTAAGGTATGGTGAGGCCAGCAAATGGGGAGATGCCTGCCATTGGAAACATAGTTTGTTACAGCTCCTAGGAGGAGGGGTGCACCCCACCACACAGGGCCATGCAGGAAAGCATCAGGGTCAGAGAAGAGGCAGAGGGAACAGGTGACAATGTAGGCAAGAGACTTTGTTGTGGTTTCTGCAGAAAGTAATGAATGAAGCAGGATAAGCAGGTTTAGGATTAGCTAGTTTAGATAATTTTAGGGGCCTTCTGGAAGGTTGGAACTGCACCTGGTTGTCTAATACCTTGCCTTGGCCCTGGGATGATTAGGGCAGGGAATAGAAGCCCAGAGTGTAAGAACTCTATAAATGCGGTGCTTGGGGGCTATGGGTTCTGAACTGCTTAGTTTGAATATAAAAGGCACACGTGCAGTTACTATCTCTAGGAATTGAGTCAGTTATTATCTTTAGGAATTGACTAACACTGGGAGGGACAGTCTCTCCAAGGTTTAGCAAGGATCTGAATGTCAGATATCAAAGCATCAGCCATATGGAAAATACAAAGACATGATTAATACACATTGACATGCAATATTTATTTTATGAATATTTCACATTTTATTTTATCGTTAACACGAGTTTTTTCTATATTTTGTCTATTAATAATAATGCTATAAACATTCTTAGAGAAGGGCTCAACAAAGGAACAATGGCTTCTGCCCGCACCTCTGCTCGGAAGCCAGCTGCCCCTCCATCCCTCGCCCTGAAACCTGACAGCTCAGTGCCTCACTGTGTCCCGGGCATCTCTCAAGCAGCTGGCCCAGTGCTGGAGCTCAGAGCAAGCGATTCCATCAGTGAGTAAGGCCAGGCATGGGCCTTTGAGAGGAAGCAGAGGTCTCTGCTTCTCGCCACCCTCTGTCTCACTCAACTGCAACCTACACTGGTTTTCACAGCCAGAGGTTGTGGGGACTTCCTTCCTAGCACTGGAACCCTGGTCTTGGAAGCCCAGTGTACAGCTGGGACTCCTCACTTCTTATGTTGGGGAGATGGCTCTGCAGCCAAGATAGCCCTCCCAAATCTCAATCACCACTTGAGGTTGTCGGACCAAGCCGTTTCACATCTCCGCCCCTTCCTACTGTTTTGAGGTGACCTGTTATTTGAGGTGACCTAGTTTTAGGGCCTCTGTTCAGCCAGACCTCTGGCAGCTTCACATGCTGGTTACTCTGTAGTTTTGCTATAATTTTGGTGTGGTCTCTAGAGGAGGCAGGTACAACCTTTATTATCTATGCCATCTGGAATCTATATCGACATACTTTACTTTTAATGATATTCAGCTCAAACTTTAATTTTATTTTCATATTCCTTTTGACTTATGGTTTTATTTAGAAGCATATTGCTTATTTTTTTTAAGTAGAATAGATCTTCTAGTCATCTTTTAATTAATAGTTTCTAATCTATTTCCACCATGATCATAGAACTTGTGAATGAATTTTGCTCTTTGAAAATTTGTATCTTACTTTATGACCAGCCTGTGGTCTGCTTGGGTAAATATTCCATGAGCCCTTAAAAAGACTATGTATTCTATCTTATTGTCTACTATTGTGACTGGATTTGTAGATTTCTCCTTTTAGTGTATTTTCAAATGATAGGTTTTGAAACTATGTTATTGGGGACATCCAGATTTAGAATTTTGGAGTTTTTCTTTTGGACTGAACTTTTATTATTACAAAATGTCTTTTGTTATGTCTGCTAATGCTTTTTGACTTAAAATCTATTTGTCTGATAATATAGCTGGCATATTTGAGATATTATGGATAATATTTGTTGGTCTTTCATTTCCATTATTTTATTTTTAAACATTTTCTCATGTTCGAAAGTATGTTTCACTTAAGTAGCATATAGTTGTTGATTTTTAAAATTCACTTTGACAATTCTAGAATTTTGATTTGGGGTATTTTGTCTATTTACACTCAAAGTAATGGCTAATTTATTTGGATTTATGGTCATCTTTTTCATATTTGTTTTCTATTTGATACATATGTTTCATATTATTTTTCCTTTTTTCTTGCCTTTATGTAAAGTATTTTTTAAATAATTTATTTTCTCTTTCATCACTGTTGAATCTACATATATTTTAAGCCTATAAGTTATTACTATTTGATTTGCATAATCAATATTTTTTCTATTGCACACATACAAGTGTTCCTTCCTCTTCTATTTCATGGAAGAGATTGTATAAAGCGCATATTATTTCTTTTTGAAATATTTGGTAGATTTCATCAATGAAACCATTTGTGCTTGAAGTTTTCTTTTTCGAAAGATTTTTAATTTCAAATTAAATGTCTTTAATAGATACTGAGGATATCCTGGTTATCTATTTCTTCATGAGTGCATTATGATAGCTTATGTCTTTGAAGTTGGTTCTTTTCATCTAAATTATTTAATTTATGAGCATATAATTATTTACCTTATATTATTATTAGTATTACCTTATATTATTATTTTAAATTCTGGAGTGATGATTTATTTTTATATCAGATTTTGGTAATTTGTCCCAGTATTTCTTGGTCAGTCTGGTAAGAGTTTTATCAATCTTACTGATTTCTTCAAAAGTTAGCTTTATGTTTCATTTTCTCTATTGCTTTTCTGTTTTTTAATTCAGTGATTGCACCCCTTACCTTTATTTTTCCCTCCTTTTGATTGTTTTGGGTTTAATTTGTTCTTTTTTTCCTAATTACATACGATGGAAACTTGAGTTACTTGTTTTATATCTTTATTCTTTCTCTAATATAAACATTTAATTTATATTCACTGTATGCACAGCTTTTGCCACATTAAATAAAACTTGATAAGTTGTACCATTATCCACCCATTTATTTTCAATCTATCCAACATTAATATTTGAATTGTGACTTCTATAGGCAACTAATAGTATGCTATTGCTTTTTGTCTACTCTGTTATTATCTGCCATTAAATCAAAGTGTTCAGACCATTAACATCTTAGCTAATTATGGATAGAGTTGGATATATGGCTACAGTTTTATTATTTGTTTTATTTGTTTTCTTTTTATCTTGGTACTTTGTGTCCCCTTTCTTGCCTTCTTTTGGACTATTTGAATATTTTTAATGTTCAATTTTAGTTTATTTGTTTGATTATTATCTTTTTGTATCAATGTTTAAGGGGCTCATTTAGGGATACATTGCTCTATATCTATCTGTATGTTTATATAATTTCATAATCTATTTAGATTTAATATTATATTACTTTACATAAAATGTAGAACATATAGGTTCCTATAACTCTCCTCCTTTGTCCTTAAGTTATTTTGTGTTATAGGTGTCGTATATATCTGCATACATTGGAAACCCTGCAGTGTAATGAATTTTTTATTTCAACAGTCATACACATTTAAAAGTACTTCAGATGGGAAAAAATCTTTAGATATTTATCATTTATTTTATTATTCTTTCATTCCTGAAGATCCAAGTTTCTTTTTGATATTATCTTCCTTTAGCCTGAAGAAATTCCTTTAGCATTTTTGTGGTACAGGTCTACTGGCAAAAAAATTTTAGGTTTCCAGTTATTTTTCCTTTAATATTTTACATATGTAATTTCATTATTCTCTTGTTTACATAGATTTTTTTATGTCAGTTATCAATCTTATTGTTGCTCCTTTCAAGAGAGTATAATTTTTTCTCAAGCTGCTTTTAAGATTTTCTTTGCCTTTGATTTTCAGAAGTTTGAGTATATATGTCTAGGGGGATGGTTTTCTTTACCTTTATTCTGCTGAATTTATTGAGACAATGGTTTGATTTATTCAATCAGATTCGGGAAGTTCTCAGTCATTAGTCTTTTAATATTCATTGTGACACTTTATTTCCCTTTCTTAGACAATTAAATATTTATTAGACATGTTTAATATTTATTAAATATTTATTAGACATTAATTTATTAGACAATTATAAAGGAATGCATGTCTTTCATTTATTTTTCATATATTTTTTCCATATTTTTTTTTCACTCTCTGTGCTTCAGTTAAATACTGGATTTAAATGTGTCTTTGAGTTCACTAGCCCCATATTTTGCTGTTACTAGTTCCATATTCTATTGTGTTCAATCAGCTTTCATATTGATTCAGTGACTAATTGTACATTTTTCTTTTACCATTCTTGACTACGTTTATAATTATTTTGTATGGATTCAAATTATCTGTGCAAATTTTTCAACTTTTCATTCATATTCTCCCTCATTTCTTTTGTTTTCCTTCACATATAGAAATGACATAGACATATTATTTATTTTCAAATCTTGGTCTAGTAGTTTGAATCTATTCATCTACTAGGAGCTTAATTCTATTGACTATATTTTAATTCGTGATTATTGGTTACTCTTTCCTTTTTTACACATGTATAGTAGTAATCTTTAATTTTATTGTGGGAGATATGCCGTAGAGTCTGGCTTATGTTATCTTTCTCTGATTATTGTGAAATGCTGCACTGAAAGACATTTAAGTTACTAATAAACCATCTTGATACTATTGAGGTTTGGTTTTAGAATTTATCGTGGTTGTTTTACTGTAGTCTTTCTCTCTCTCTTAGAACAGAATTCTTACACTTTGGACATGGCCTTCTGGGGTCTCAATTGAAAGTGATTGGAATTTATTAAAATATTTATACTTTGCTGAGCCTAAAGTTTAAAGATCTCTAGGATTTTGTGACTTCTGAAATATGTGATCATTTCTTCTTCTTCCTAGCAGGTCAATCACATCCTCTTAGATTCTTTGCAAGCTAGATACATATCCTAGGAGTCACCTAAGAACTTGCATGGAATTTTTACAGAGATATTTTGTAGTTTTTCATTTCAGCTTCTTCCTCTCTCTTAACATGTGTCATACACTTCTCTCACCTTGGAACCAAAAACTGTTCCTTTGCATCTAGTGAGACTGCCATTCTATGCCCTTGTTTAAATTCCATGCAAAATGAATCAAAAAATACCTTCAGGTAAGAAAACATAGTGTGACTATCAGGCTCTCATGTTTTTTTCATTATCTCAGATGTAGTCTTGTATTGGTTCATACAAAGAGGACCCAAAACAGTTATTTTATAAATTTGAATAGGGTTTATAGTTGTTTACTGTAGGAAGTTACCTTATTTTTATTCTAATATGTATTCATTCATGTTCCTCTCTTGCTTGAAGTGTTGTTCAGTTTAAATAGTTTTGAACCTTTAAATAAAGGTATCATGTTGTAAATATTCACCTGAGACTTACTTTTAAATTCGACATTATGCAAATAAAGTTTGTTACATGGATATTCTGATAATTCATGTTTGGGGGGCAAGGGTAGAGTGAGATGGCATGAGATTTCACCACACTTCTCAGGAGGGTGTGCAATTTATAACTTATGAATTGTTTATTTCTGGAAATTTCCATTTAATATTTTTGGACTATGGTTGACCATGAGTAACTGAAACCACAGAAAGCAAAATCATGGATGAAGGGGGACTACTGTGTATGTCAGTGGTCTCCAACCTTTTTGGCACCAGATACCAAATGAGAATCTAATGCCTCATGATCTGAGGTCTGGCTGAGGCAATGATGCTAGCACTGAGAAGTGGCTGTAAATACAGAAGAAGCTTCGCTCATTCTCCAGCCAGTCACTTTCCGCTGTGCAGCCTGGTTCCTAACAGGCCACAGACTGGTACTGGTCCGTGGCCTGGGGATTGGGGACCACTGGTATATGTGCTTATGTACAAGGGTTTCTCTTCAGTATGTACAGAGATGGAATTGCTGAGTTGTGAACAGTCAATTTAAAAATCAACTTATAATATTAGTTTGTTTTCCAAAGAGGTGATATGAATTTATACCTCCAGCAATATATATGTTATCCCATTGATCTATGTCCTTTTTACTCCTTACTATTTTTTGGACATATTTTTGCCAGTTAAGAGAGTATAAAATAATAACACATTTTGATTTTGGTTTGCATATCCCTGATCACTGTGAAGATTTTTATATATTACTTTAGCATATGTTTTTTCTGTTAATGTTTATCCTTTTTGCTTATTTTCCTCTTTCTCATTAATGGAAGTTCTTTATGTGTTCCTGGAGCTTATAACTTTTTGGTTTAAAGACATGCTGTTATCTTCTGTAATTTTTATCATGTTTATTTCCCTCTATCCCTTTAAGATATCTTTAAAATATTAAAATTTTAATCTTAATAAATTAAGATTTCTTTTTCTTTATTTTTAAATGAGTACTTTTGGTATAAATCCAAGGTGAAAACATATTTTCTTATGTTTTCTAGTAAAAGTTTTTTTATAAAACTTTACTGAGATATAACTTACAAATAATAAGTGCATCTATTTTAACTGAACAAATGAATGAATGATTATAAATGTGTTCTTTCTGATAATCACAACTTTATTTAAAGAATAGAAAACTTCCATTACCCAAAAAAGTTCTCCCATGTCTCTTTGAATTCAATACCCTTCTCTGATGTATACAAATGATGGTCTGACATCTATCACTATAGTTTAGTTTTCTCTATTCTAGAAAGTATGAGTTAAGTACATAGTTATCTTTTGTATGAATATTCTTTTATTTAGCCTAATGTTTATGAATTTTTTTATGTTGTTTTGTGTATGAGTAGTTTGTTCCTCTTTATTGATGAATTGTGTCCATTATGTGACTATAACCACAATTTTATGGACATTTTGTTTCTTTCCGATTTTGGATCATGAATAAAGCTACCAAGAACATTCACATGCATTCACATGTTTGGTGTGGACTTAAGCTTTCATTTCTCTTGGGTAAATATTTAGGGGTATGGCAAATGTGTGTCTAGCTTTATAGGAAATAGCCAAACTGTTTTAAAAACTGGCTGTACCATTTTGAATTCTCACCAGCAATGGATGAAAGTTCTAGTTGCTCCACATTCTTGTCAACACTTGGTATATCTATTAAATTTTTGTCATTCTAATAGGTGGTATGTCTTTGTGTTTTCAAATTTCTTTTATAATGACTAATGATGTTGAGAACTATTTCATGTGCTTATTTGCAGTTCCTAAAATGTTTTTTTAAGTGTCTATCCAAATCTTTTGCCCACTAAAATTGCTTGCTTGTCTTTTTTTTATTGAGTTGTATGAGTTCTTTAATATTCTGGATACCAGTCAATAGTTGTATATATATAGTTAATATTTCCTCTCAGTTCATTACTTGCCTTTTTATTTCCTTAATAGTGTCTTTTAGTGGATATAAGTGTTTAATAGTTATGGAATCCAATTTATCTACCAGTTTCTTTTTTAATGGTTAGTGCTTTTGGTTTCCTACATATGTATAAAAACTCTGTCTACTACAGTTTATTATCCCATATGTTTTCTTCTAGAAGATTTACAGTTTTAGGTCTTACGTTTCTGTGATCCATTTTGAATTATTGTTTTACATATGGCATGAGATGGGTATCGAAGTTATTATTTACATGTGAAATTGTTGAAAGGCGGCTCTAATGAATTACTTTGGGATCTCTGTTGAAAATCAATTACTGTTTTCATATCTGTAGAATCTGTAGTGATGTCCCCATTTTCACTCATATCAATAATTGTTTTTTTTGTTTGTTTTTCCCTTTTAATTAGTGTAAATAGGATTTTATCAATTTTTATTGACATTTTAATAATCAATTTTTGGCATAACTATTTTTTCTTTTTTTTAGTTTTATTTCCTCTTTTTAGTATTTTCTTAATTCTACCTACTTTGTATCAGTTCCTCTTCTTAGCCTTTTAATCAAAAGCTTGGATTAGCGATTTTATACCTTTTTCTTTTTTAAAATATGTAAGTCTTAGAACTGTAATTTATTTTTTGCTAAGTACTACTATAGCTGTATCTTATAAATTGTGATGTATTGGATGTGCATTATCTTTTAGTTCAAAATATTTTCTGATTATCATTGTGATATTTGACCAATTGTTTACTTACACATATATTTTTAAAATTTTATTATTTAGAGCTTTTTTGAAAATATTGTTTTTATTAATTTCTGAATTTTGTCTTAATCACATAATATTTTTTCTGTATGATTTTAGTCCTTTCAAATTTATTGAGACTTGTTTGTTGGAAAAATAATTGTTTGTCTAGGTAAGTGGTACAATTGTACAGCAGTTGTAAGATGCAGTGTTCCATAAGTGCCAGTTGTTAAGTTTGTACATAGTATTGTTCAAGTCTTCTACATACTTACTGAATTTTTCTTTTTTTTTTTAATACCAGTTATTGAGAGAAGAGTATTGGAATTTTCTGTCATTTTTTGGTTCATGTATTTCAATATTGTTATCAGATGTATACATAGATTTTATGATTCTTGGTGTATTATTACTTTGATAATTATAAAAAGTCTTGTTCCTTGTTCTGCATGGTACTTCATTAGATATTAATATAGCCCTGCACCTTTTTTTTTGTGCTAGGGTTTGCATGTTTTTTCTTTTTTAATCTTTTATTTTAACTATTTTTTTTAAAGTAAAGAGCATTTCTTGCAGCTAACATATTTGGCTATAAAAAAATCATTCTGACAATCTTCACTTTTTATTAGTGTGTTTATTTTATTTGCATTTAATGTAATTATTTATATGGTTAGGTTTATATTGTAAATTTGCTGTTTATTCATTTGCGCCATCTAGGGTTTTTGTTGTTTCTTTCTTTCTCTTTTACTCTCTTCTTTTGTATTATATTTTAGTATTCCATTTTATCTCCTCTCTTGGTTTATTAGATATATATCTTTAATTTTTAAAATTATTTTTAGTGCTTCTTTTAGTATTTATCATGTGCATCTTTAATTTATCACTTTACACCTTCAGATGATGCTATATCAATTCACAAATAATGTAAGAACCTTAGAACACTATGCTTCCAATTTCCACTATTCCATACTTTATTACTTGTCATTATTTTTATTTCTACTTATGTGTTAAACCAACAGTTTATTGTTAGTAGTTTTCCTTTACACACTCAAATATCTTTTAAAAATGAAAAAAATTAAAGAGAGATTATATATATACAATTTCCTTTAATGGTATGAATGGTAGATTAACATTTCCATGTGATATTATTTTCTGGCAGCCTGAAAAACTTCCTTTAACATTTTTTGGTGGGTGTTTGTTTTTCTATAAATGTGTTTTACTTTTTCTTATTTTTTGAGGGATTTATTTTTACTGCATATAAAATTCTACTTCAATAATTATTTTTTTTCACTAACAATTTTATTTCATTATCTTCTGGATTATATTGTACTCAGTAGAAATCTGCAATAATTTTTATAGTTTTTTTATGCTCTAAATAATATTTCTTTGTCTCTAGCTGACTTAAGATTTTCTCTTTTTTTTTTAGCAATTTGATTATAATGTGCTTAGTGGTGTGTGTGTGTGTGTGTGTGTGTGTGTACCCTCCTTGGGTTTCTGGTGAGACTGTAAGCCTCTCCTCATCTGTCTCTTTTCCCTCAAGGATCACAGTCCTGTACTGCCTCTTGTCTAATAACTAAAAATAGTTGTTTCATGTATTTAGTTCAACCTTTTATTTATTTTGGAAGGGCTAGTGTGATCCAGTTACTTTATTATGACCAAGATTAAGAGTTCTTTCTATTAAAGTTGAATTTTTTTCCTTTTAAATTTAAGATCTTAATCTACCTGAAAGTGATTTTTTGGATAATATGAGTTGGTTCTAATTTAATTTTTAAAAAATATGGACAAACATTTGCCCAAATTCCATTTATTGAATAGGCCTTTTCCTAATGATTTATCATACCTCCTCTTTCCCATAGCAAATTTCTCTGTGTGGATATATACACACATATACACTTCTAGGCTCTTTAGTCTATTGTGTTGATGAGCAAGTCTATCCTTGCACCAATATCAACTATTATAATTTCTATGGCTTAATAATAAATCATATATATTTTAATATTTAGTTGGTTTTTCTCTCTCAATTCTTCTTCAGAAATGTCTTAGCTATTCTTAGCTCTATATTCTTCCAAGTTCCTGGGAAAATATTGCTTTTTTGGTTAGCTATTTTTTTTTCTTGCCTGTACATATAAATTTAGAGAGAATTGATTATCATGTTTTACATCTTTCTTTCTTTGAACATAGATTATCCTTTTTTAAAGTTCTTTAATGACTTTCAGTAATTTTTATAATTTTCTTTATATGGATCTTTCACATATTTTGTTAGATTTATCTGACATGGTAAATGATGTTCTTTAAAGATATTTTTCTCTAATTGCTTGGAACTTAAACATACATTTGACTTTAGATGAAATAGATTTTATATTCATTCATCTTGCTAAATTCATCTTTTATAGCTAATAATTTTTCTCGATTATTTTTGTTCTATATATACATAAACATGTAATCTAAAAATAATAACTCATTTTCTCCTTTCTATTCCTTAGGTCTTTTTTTCTTCTTATTGTATGTTCTAGAACTTCTAGTATAATGTCAAATAGATTTGGTAATAGTACATATCTTTCATCTTTCTGATTTTAAAGTAATTGCTTTGCTATTTCCCCATTTTGGATTATGTTTATTAAATATACTTTGCAGATACCTTTTATCAGATTAAAGAACTTTCCTTCTATTCTTAATATGATTTTCATCAGGAATTAATATTGAGTATTGTGGAAAGCTTTTTCTGCCTCTGTGAAGTGATGATGTGGATTTTCTTCATTAATTTGCTTAATCCAATTTATCTGCTGTTGTATGCAGTTATTAGAATTTCATTTCAGATTTTTTGTTTGTATATTTTTAATCTATAATTATGAATGAAATAGTTCTATAAAATATCCTTCATGTATTAATTTTGTTCCTTTGGGGGTCAAAATTGTAGTGGGTTCATTAGACGAGTTAGGGTCTGCTCCTTTGTATAATTTCTAAAAGGATATATTCTTTATAAATTTATTAGAAATTGTGCAGAAAACAGTTAAGAACATCTCTATGGGAAAATTATTAGCTAATACTTTTAAATTTCTTCAGAAGCAATAGGAATTTTTATGTTTTCTTTTTTCTCGAATCATTTATAAGTTTTAGCACACATTAACTTTTAAAAGTTATTAGCATAAATGAATTAATAATCTCATAGTTTAAAAGTTTGCTATATTGGTAATTATGTCACTTTTTCATTGATGATATTATTTACACATTCTCTTTTTCTTGAAAAATCGGTAATCTCAGAAGCTGTCTATTTTGTTATTCCTTTTTAAAAAATTAACTATCCTTGTTTGGTTCTTTCTATTTTAACAAAGAAAATAGCCCAAACTTTAAAGCCAGATTCTGGCTGAGGCAATAACTGTATGGTCTTGTGTAAATTACTTAAGTTCTTTGTGTTTCGCTTTCCACCTCTATAATGGAAATAATAATTATACCTATGTAACATGATTGTTATGAGGATTAGATTAGTTACTAATTGTAAAACACTTAGAATAGTGCCTAACAAACAGTGACATATAAATAATTTTTTAGTAAATAAATATCTTATTTTTGCTCTTATTTTATCATCTTTTTTCTTAAATATCTTTGGAATTACTGTTATATTCTTTTAAAATTTTTAGGTCTTGCTTCTCTTTGAATATAATGATTGGAAACTATTTTCTCAAATTACCATATTTGCTATGTGGTTGTTGTGTTGTTATAATTATTATTCAATTTTGGTGGTTTTGAACTATCCACTTTGAATATTTCTATGATCTTTGAGTTATTTAGAAGTACTTAAAAATTGTTCATATATAGGAATATCTTATGTTTTCGTTAGTAACTTGTAATTTTTGTCAAGAACATAGTTTGTTCAATTTTACTACATAATCAGTTTTTGGAAATGTGCCATATGTGTCTGAGAAGAATGTGTATTTTTACATTGTCCAATGCATAATTATATGCTCATTAAATTGTGTTGTTCACATCTTATATATTTTTGGTGATTATTGATCTGCCAATAATCGAGAAAGCTTCTTAGAAATTAACCACTATGTTGCCAGATTTTTACATGTCTCTTCGCAATTCTATATGTTTGCTTTATATATTTTGAGGCTAATTTATTAGGTGCATGCTTATTTATACATAGTATATCTTTTAAATTAATTAAAGCCTTCAACATTCTGTTGTAACTCTCTAGATATTTCTGTACTTTTTGCCTTAATATTTATCTTGTCTAATATTGATTTAGTTTTTCTTTTTATTGGTATATCTTGACATATCTTTTCTTGTCCTATTACTTTTAACCTGTCTGTGTCTTTAAGGCAGTTTACAAACAACACACAGCATATTTTTCCTCCAATCGTTGTCTTTAAATTGGAAATAAAAATTATTGTGATTATTAAGACATTTGAATTCTTATATCATTTGAAAATTTGATTTAAATTATCTAACTTTTTTTGCCTTTAAAATCTTTTTTAATTTGCCCAAATGATAAGAAATGTAGCAGCTTTGTACCATTAATTTTGCTATTACTCAAAGCATTTTGTTATTTTCTAGAATTTTAATTTTTTTTTTCTTTATGGATCTTTGTCTTTTCCTTTTTGGGGGTGTTCTTGCCTTATTATTTTCATTCCTACTTCATGAATCTCCTGCAACATCTGCTAGGTTTGTTTCTTTTTTTATTTTAGTGCTTTCTCACAAAATCTTTTTTAAATGTACTTTTGTGTGACAAACCAAGTGAAGCCTTGTATGTCTGAGGATATTTTTATGACACTTGAAAGACAGTTTGGCTGGATATAAAATTCCAGCTTTAATATTCCTTTGTCTCAAATACCTTAAAAATATTACTTCATTGTCACATGAGGTCAGACTTCAATATGAGAATTAGAAGTTTGGTTTTATTTTCAATCCTTCCTTCTTTAAGTTACCAACTCCCCTTTTAAGCTCAGTTTGTTATTTTTCTTTCTCTTCCTGTGACTTTCCATCTTAGCCTTCTCTTTTTCTTTAGTTCTAACAATTTCATAAAAAAATAAATGTGTATGAATTATTTAGCAGATGTGGTTTATTACATTGTCTAGTCTATCTACGCTAACTTTGTCTGGCACTCTAATCAATTACTCTGTAACAGCAATCCCTGCTAGAAGAGGCTGTTTTTTCTAAATCTGTCTGAGCCAACAGCACTCATTTCTCAGGATTCAATGTGGCCTTGCCTATTCCTTTTTTTCTCCACTTCTTGCCCAATAGTTCTCTGGAAATAGTTTTCCCTGAATAATTGTAGAGCATTTTCTGAAAATGTATTTCAGGGAACAGTAGTTCTTCTAAATGTGTATAGATGTTAAGTGAAAAATAAAAGTGCCGTATATTCAAATGCATTTAAGAAATGTTGAGTGAAACAAAACCATAAAGGCTTCTTTACAGAATGATTTCTCAGAACCTTTGATGACTCTAATTCCATGAGATGAAAGCTCTTTGAAATGCATCATGTAAGACTGACGTTCTGAAGAACACATTCTGGGAACCTTTGCTATCATATGTTTTGGAAGATGCAGAAATTCATCTGGCTATTCAGGAGCGGGAAGCACATACGAGGGGAGTTCATGTACACTATCTAAGTTGGCATAGACCCTGAGCTCCAGAGTAAACAAAGAAGAGAAGGGTGATTTTAGAATATTCACCTGTGGTGTTTTAGAAAGGCAATATACATAGGTAGTCCACTGATTACATTTCTCAATTCATATTCATCGACCTTTTATTCAATGGAAATCCCTCCCAGTATTTATAATAGGATGACTGCCGGTATTGTCTTCATCTTTTTTTCTTTGATCTTTTCTGTTGTCATTTCTTTGTCTTTATAAATATTTTAGTTAGAAGTTGGGGGAGAATGTACTGTCTTCCATTTTAAACTAGAAACTTATATACATAGTGCAAGAGTTTGGTAAATAATCTACATTGAGTTTGCAATCTCCTTTGGGACAAGGGAAGCAATCGCTTGGATATAAACCAGCTTTACACTTCTCCATGAGTGTTTAACCTCAGGGGCACAGCTATATTGTCTCATGATTGCAGCAGGAAAATGCAAGGTCATATCTTTGGTTCAGTTGCCTTTCACAGTACATGACTCTATTGGAGTCATGTGGTAATACTGGCTGCACCTCAGGCACTTGTTTAGAAGCAAAACTTTGAACTTGTCACTACTTAATCCCCATCAAAGGCAGATTAAAAGAAACAATACTTTTACTAGATTATCTGAAAGTTATTCAATCTGTCAATCATTTGGACACTCTAATGTTTATAATCGGGTGAAGCTGGGCATCGAGCGAGCCTCCTCTGTTAGGAATTGCTTTCTTTATGGAGACCCATTTCATCAAATATTTTTGGTGTGATATCATTGACTATCACTGAGGGACATGGTTAGGAAAACTCATTATCGGCTATATTGTGAGCATGATCTTGAAAACAGCTGATGCTTGACACATGTTTTCTTTATAAGCACTGAAGCACTGAGATTCAGTCTCAGGGATGGAAATAGCTCTGTTTGTTTTGTCCTATGATATTATAAATCATTTTAGTGATTAAGTTACTGATCATATTAAGTAGCTAAAATGATGGGTGACAGAGTGGATATTTAAATCATTATGGCAGGCTGGTAGAGGCTAACCAAGTAACCTCAGCAGGGAAAAATCTACAGCCTTCATTTGAATAAAAACAATCAATTGAAACACCTGTCCTGACAGAGAGATTAATTTGGCATTTCCAAAAGTGTGTTCTGAGCAACACTAGGCTCAAGAAAATGTTTCCTGAAGGAATGGGACCCTGGGGAAAACAAGTATGGGAAATGCTATATGTTAAAATCTTCTGATGATTCTCAACAACGCATATTAGCATATTAAAAATTAGTAGTAAAGAAATCTGTTGAATTTTTGTTATACCCATTTTTTTCTACCACAGGACTTTCCTCCTTGTTGCTGCTGTTATCCCCTGTAGAACCTAGTACTGTTTGAAGAGTGCTCTGTAGAATTCACTTTAAATGATGGGTTAATCTTTACAGTCAGACCAGTGAGTTTTTTCTCACATCACTGACTGTCTCTCCCACTGTAATAGTGCTCTTATTTTTTCATATACTCTTCATTATCTGCCTGGAACTTTTTCTTCACGATAGTAGTAATAGTTACTATTTATGCAGTGTCCAGGAGACATTATACCTTGTATAAAATTAATACCAATAATGATAACAAGAATGATGAATGGTGGGGCCCTGGAGAAACCATTCACCACTGTAGAGGTTAGAGAACTATATGAGCAGCTGGGAGGTCCAATAGCAGGACTCTATTCCTTCATTCACATCTTTCCTGACCTTCTTTCAGTCTTGTCTTAGATTCCGTGAATAAAGTTATGAATAAGATATAGACATTGTCCCCAAGGGCTTAACATCTGGAGTGATAACAGAAGTGAACACACAAGGGCTCAGCATATGACAGGAGCTGGGGTAAGAGACTCCAGAAGAGGAAGTGATTAGTGGAGGTTTCAGCAAAACTTGATTAAGGTGAGCCCACCTGAACTGCTGAATGGACAGGAGCTGCCAGGTGGGTGGCAGGCTAAGGATTTTCAGCATGGGATACATGATCCTTGTCCCTGCAGCCTGCAGCATGAAGGTGTGCATAAGGAACTGCCAATAGTTGCTCCTGCTTGAGGCGTTAGGATTAGTGTAGATGGACCACAAAACCCTTGGAGGAAGAAGGAGGAAATGGAAAATGGACAGAGAGAGGCTGCCAAAGCCCATCTTTGGTGCTGAGCTACAGCAAGGGGGTGTGCATCGACTCTATGCAGGAAACAGTTGACTAGAATCTAACATCTGGCATATGCCAAATGTTTAATCATGAGAAATCTACTTAGAGACTTGATATATACTCTTTTCTTCACTTAGTAAATGGAGATAAAAAGTGAAATTCACCTCATATGTCTTAAATAAGATAGCATAGCCTTAGCCCAGTGCCTGGCACATCATCCGAGTTCCATATAGGTTACCTGTATTATATAATAGCTAACTGTCCATTATGGAAACCCCTCCTGAGAAAGTGAGGTGTATTTAAAGACAATGGGGAGCCACTGAAGGATATTAAAAGGGGTGATGGCATGGTTAGGTTTAATTTTAGAAAGATTATTCTGTGTGGTGAGGAGTTACAGGGAAACGAGATTGGAAGCATGAAGGATGGTGAAGAGGCCATCTGAAATAATCTAGGAGAGAGATGTTGAGAGTATGGTCCAAGGCTCTGTCAGGGATACTGGAAAGGATTGAAGGATTTGAAGGAATTGTAGAAGGGAGGTGGGACTTGAGGCTGCTTGGGAGAACTAGGTTACTATTGATAACTGAGGCCTTGCCTTCTAAAAGTACACATTGCCCTAGAGAAGGTCTGGGAACAGTGTGTTTCATAGAGGAGTGGGGATGTGCTCTGTGTTGTTCCAGAAGGGAGAGATTATAGGAAAACAGCTTTCAACATAAGTTTCTAATAGAGCTGTCAGAAGACAGTATAAATTGTCTTGTAAGGTAGTGAGTGCCCCAACACTAAGAGTATTCGTGCAGAGTCCTGATGCTATGGAAGGGATTTCTGTTGTCAGTGGGATTTTCAACTACCTGATCTCCAAAAGTCCTTCCAGGTGTAGGTTTCTGGAATTAAGAGCCTCTTCCAGATTCTGAGGCAGTTAGTGGTCTCTCAAACCACATCACACAAAGGACATGAAGCACAGTGTTTTTTTTCTGTCAAAATGGAGGGATCTGCATATTTGGATTCAGGCTGCATCCTTGATATTGGAAGCATATTAACACCTGCATCAGGCCATGCAAGTGCTTGGCGACTGCATCTCTGGACAGGGTGCACATACACCATTTGTAGGACCCCAGTCTTAGTGTGTATTGAAGGCCAAAGCTGGGCATGTTGGGCTTCATATCTGCATCTCTCTGAAGATGCTGACATATATTTCCTTTATTACAGAGTCTAAACATCAGGCATATTACCTATGAATTATTTTGTTTGAAGATGGTAAAAGGAAAGGACCATGTTGCCGATCCTGGAGGTTGCAGGATTTCTCTGTCCCAGATACTCGAACATCTTGACTCACCATTACCCACAACTTGATCTTTTTCCTGCTGGATGCCTGCCTTGGGTGGGAGTGGGCTGGGACAGGGTGAGGCAGCCCTCAAAGCAGACATCTGACTAAAGCTGAGATGTTTTGCATCATCTTCACTTCTCTCTTTCTGATGGATGAGGACCCTGAGTGTCTGCTGCTTTGCTGGCCCACTTTCTCAGGAGCTCTGGACTCGGGGATAGTTTGGTCAGAAGGGCAATCAGACACAGAAACACTGTAGCTCCCCTTGAAGAACTCTGGAGTGTTATTTCTGTCATTCCATTTGGGTATCAGGAGGGAGAGGCTTCAACTTCAAAGGGAAGGAGACAACTTCCTTTGAGAAGGCCTCCAGTGGCCCTGCCTTTGAACCTGCCCTGTGGATCTGGGTGCTCAGAGCTGCCACTGTCACTTTGTTTAGCCTGCTCTATGAGCAGAAGGAGACCAGGGTACCAAGGCCTTCAGTAACTCTCAGCTCAGGTAGTGAACTGGATTCCGGGGTAATAAACCCTGTGTCCTGCCAGAGAACAAATCATTGCAGTAAGAAAGAAGATTCTGGCTTCCAATGTCTGATGACTTATTATGAAGTAGAGTCAAGAAGGAAAATCATTTAAAAAATATTGAAAGGCACCCCACCAGGGCTCCCTCCACTGGTGGAAATATCAATACGAGATTTATTTAAAGCCTTGAGTCCTGTGGCATCATCTAGAGACAGGGACAACCCTGTCTGCATTTCAGAACTGACAGCTACAGCTTGTTTCTCCCACTGATGATGCTGTTGCTGCCGCCGTCGGGAGCTTCACCTGTCAAGATGGCTTTCTGGTGGCACTGGCAGTGGAGACATGATCATCTAGTGGGGCGGGCAGCTGTTCCAGGGGGCTGAGGTCTCATGCCTGTGGAAAGAGGATTTTGGGAAAGGCATGCTTCATGGTTTGGCTGGGGCGGACAGAGAACTTTCGATATGTCCTAGCCTGTAAATGTACTTTCTCTGGGCCACTCCTCTGCCCAGCTCTTTCCTGAGCTTCATGATTTGCTTTTCATCTCTGACTGTTGTTTTATAATCTCTTCTTTGAACTTTTTGTCTCTCAGATTTCTTTTTTTCCTTCAAGAGACCATGTTATCTCTAACTTCTTTGAGACCAGGGAGGATATTGGTCTGAACTCCTCATCTTTTTTTTTCTTTCTCTAAGAAATAATTCCTTGTGATGGATTTTACTTCTTTATCTGTTCTTTCTGACGTTCCTTTCTTTCCCGTGCCTGCTCCTCCCTCCCTCACCAATGTTTTGGGGAAATTTTGTTCATGTTTTCATTGTTGCTTCCTTTCTAGTTGTCACTCATTGTTGAGGAACTCCAGCTTCTCGTTAAAGGAAGTGTAGGGAGGGGTGGGAACTGGGCGGTGA
>NW_006438113.1:1404989-1418043 GCF_000325575.1 Pteropus alecto
GTGCATTCCTGGACCTCCTTGGACATCAATTCTCACTGTCTGTGATTCACTTTGTCCTGGGCATGCATCTCTCCATAATTTTCAGGATTCAAAATCTCAAGGGACTTTCAGAAAATCCCCTTAAGATCCACATTCTCCTTGTTATGACTTGGGCTGTCTACCCTCAGATCCTTTACTCTGCCTCATCCTGGGGCATCTCAGGGCATGGCAGGAGACCTCAGCATGGACTTTCCTCTGCTCTGTCCCTGTTGTATTTGAGGCTGACCTGGCCTCTTCAGCAATATTACTCACCTTTCTGTGGGCTCCCTGCAACTCTCTTATCTGGGGACACCTGTGTTCTGCTCATGAGTGTTTGTCTAATCACTCAGGTGTCCCTACCAGGCAAATGTGCTCTGGGCACTGTGGTTTAGAGTCTCTGAGCGTGAAGGTTGCTCATTGTTTTTGGGAAAGGCAGGTTTAGAAGGGGAGCAGGTTATGAGTGGGGGGAGGCAGAGTGTGTCACTCGCAGACCCTCAGGAAGGCTAGGATCAAAGCCAGTTTCTCACCTCTGCTTCTGAGAGTCCAAGGATGTGGCTGGCATCTTGCAAAGCTTCTCCAGCAGGAGAACAAGAACTGGATGGCGGAAGGTTCTGTGCAACCTGTAAAGAGGGCTTGTTGAGGCAGTATGTGGAAGGAGGGAGGATAAGGGTTGAGGCGGATAAGTGACAAAACTGGGATGGCCTTATAATGACAAAGTGCCTGACTCTGTTAGAGCTTGGTGACTATCAGCAGCCACTCCATTTTCTGTCTCTGGATGCCCACTCAACGAGTAGGATAGTGTCCATCTCCATGTGCTTCTGACCAGCAAGGATGAGGCCATGCCCAAAGCCAGTGACTCCAGTGTGTCCTGGTCCCCCATCTTGATGGTGCTTGACCTCCCTCATTTTATATCATCTGTCGCCCCTGCCCTCTTAGTCTATTTCCTATGACAGAGCTTGCTTTAGACACAGCTTCGAATCTCTCACGTAATTTCTCTGTCCTGCAGTCTCCTCACAGAAGCAAACTTTGTTTGTTTTTTTCCAGTTTCTCCTTTTCAAGGCCTAAAATGGCCTCTGGGTATAGAGCCAGGTCCCCTGAGGACAATTGCCTAGTGTCAAACTGCTGGTGCTTGGCAGACTGAGTGTCATCTCATTTAATAATTTTCAGTGATGCTCTGCTCAATCTATATTCATTGAGTTCCTGGTATGTGCCAGTCATGGGGTTAGGTGCCAGGGAAATGACAGCGGACAAAAGGAGACACAGCCTTGCCCTCCCACATTTAGAATCTGGTGCCCACCCAGCAGACATTTTCAGTGATGCTCTGAGGGCTGTGACTAGGGGAGGACAGGGTTGCTATAGGAGAACATACAACAGTGGTCCAAGCCTGGCTGTGGGATGGTCCCAGGAAAACCTTCTGGACAAGGTAACATCTACAGTGAAGCCTGAAGCAGAGTCAGCAAAGGAGTGGAAAAGGCAGAGGGCTCCCTGCAGATGAGAGAGGTGTGAATACCTAGAGGCATGAGAAAGGTGGGTGCTGCCATCACAGAACTGGGAGCTCTTCAGGGTGAGGGAAGAGAGAGAAGGATAAGGCCTATGACTCTGACTGTAACACCTGTGTATTTGGACTATATTTCAAGGGTAGCAGGAAGGTTTTCATTTTACAAGATTACTCTGCCACAGTGTGGGGGCATTTAGGACCGGCTGAGGCTGGAGCCTGGGGTACCATTGCACCTCTGCTCTATATTTCTGCCACTTTGACCAGGCCCTAAAATTGCATGGGTGCCTCAGGAACTGTCCACCATGTCTGCCAAGCTGAAGTCAGCCCAGTCCTTCCACCTCTGTTCTGAAACTTGAGAGTGTTTGCTGCTTTAGCTGTAGCAGAGAAATCCATAGGGCCATGCTAAGAGCCCACCAGCTGAAGTTCAACTGGAAGGGCTGTTTGCTACTTGGAACCATACACTGTCCCAGACACAGCACCAGGAGCTTTGCAAAACCGATTCTCAGAGACGGTCTTTGTCCAGAACCCCCATTTTATATAAGTTCAAGCTGAGGCCCAGGGAGAGATGATTGTTGACTATTCTTCTGGATTTGCAATGCTGCCCAAGCCCTGTGTGCTGACCATCCCTCTGTGGATGTTCCTGCATCTTCCCCAGGCCCCTGGGCTGGCCTCAGCCTGTACGCTAGCGGCAGAGTTCTGTGTAATGTTGGTATTGGCAGGTGTCTCAGTCCCAGAGCCAGCTCTGTGGTTCCTGCTTACACAGTCAGAATCCTGAAATTTGAAAATAGATCATAAATAGACGTGTAGATGACCTAAATCCAACTGGAGTGGGGCACCCTGGGGGAAAATAGAGTATATTTATTTATATTTATTTATATTCTGCCTCATCTCAGAAAAGGATTAGCGGCAGCTTACAGAAATACTTAATGTACAACTGGAGGTTCCCCTCCCTGCAATTAAGAAATGGAGGAAATCAGGGCAAAGAGAAAATGAGGACAGAGATGCAAGATAAAGCCATGGAAAGATTAGTGTATGAGACGCATGCACCTCAATCAGCCTCTCACGTCTGGTGTTCTTTAGCCCAGTAGTAGTATTTGCCCAGTGAGTCCTGACTTGGGCTGAAACCGATAAAGCAGCCCAAGTCCTCCCCGTTGGTGCAGCTGGTTCTCAGTGACTCATCTGCTAAGAACTTGATCAGTTGCTGGAGGTCAACTCCTGATGTTCCTTAAATGCCTGGGAGCCTCCTACTAGCCACAGTAAAGAATGCAAGAATTTCTAGTTGGAGTGCCAGGTCATCCCTAAGGCAAAAATAAATCAGGTACCCCAGGAGAAGGAAGACGAGCCTTCCCAGATACTCAAGATTGAAGAAATCTTTAGTTGATGATTGATGTTTAGAAACATTAGTGTTTGCATTTCACCAGAGAATAAATTCATGTGACCAGCCAACAAATCCTCATTGACCTGTCTCTGAATAAGCCACCATGCTAGGTGCTGCAGAGAGGACAACAGGGAGACTACCCATATTAAGGACACCCATAAACATAATAATGAAAGGTTAATGGCAAATGCTAAGAAGGAAACAGGAGCGGCTCTGATGGAGATGGGGCAGTGCTGGTGGCAGGACTGTGTTCTGCAGAGTTCTTTCTGAGGAAGTAATATACAAATCGAAACCTAAATGTTAAGAAGGAGAAAGCCACATAAAGAACCAGAGGAACCATGTTATGGGCAGAGGAAAAGACAAGGCAAAAGCACCAAGGTATGCCAAGCCTTGGAGAGTTCTGGGGATTAAGGAGGTCCATGTGGCTTTGAATATGTCTTTGATGTCACAATTCCCATCTCTTCCTTAGGGCTCCAAGAGCCTCTGCCTAAGAACCTGACTCTGAGACTAGTCTATGTGAGAGGCTGGGCCCTGGGGAAGGCAGGAGTGGGTCAGCAGTGTCCAACAATTCTGCCTCTTAAAGCAGAGGGGACTCATTAGGCTTGGATAGATGCTGGGTTAGGGCAGCTATGTTTCAGTGAGAGACTTCATCTTCTGTCAGGATTGGTCTTACCTGATGAGAAGGATGACAAGCTGGAAGAGGAGGCTGCATGTCTAAGGGTTTGGGGATAAGTATTGGAAAAGAGAACCAAGGGCAGGCATCCTCTAAGGTGTCCTTATATTCCAGGGATCAGATGCTTCCTCCAAGAAGTGTCCACGACTGTTGTTTTTAACTTGCAACCGCCTTGAGGTTTCCATGGTGAGGAACTCCATGTAAGGACCCTCTAGTCATTGCCTCAGCTTACCTATTATTGGGAAACTCCTAGTCCCAAAGACAGAGTACGGAGGGCCAAACTCAGCATTACATTTAGGACATGGAGGAAAATGACCTTGCCTGGCTTCCCCCACCAGTGAGATCTGATCATGGGAATTACATTGTATACAAATACCTAAATCAGACTTACCCTATTTCTATCTTATCAGATATTGCCTTTGAGAGAGCAACAGGATGTTGGGAGGGTGCAGAGGGCCAATGGGGAGGCTGCTTTGGGTGAGATCTGTCCCATGGGTCCCAAGATTTTCCCACTGAGTGGCTCTCCTTCTGAGGCTTTATATCACCATAGATGCTCCTGAGACAAGGTTGTTTGGGTGTGTTGGCAATGCGAGCCATCAGATATGTGACAGTGGGAAATAGGAGTGGGAGTTCGAATGTTATGGTGATGTGGCAGCATTGGTCTTGGTTTATGGATACATTTGTATTTTGCTTCTCTGTGTAGAAGGCAGGGGCCAACAGGCAAACTTTGAGCCTAAAAACAAAAACTGGCCTGGTAGCAACTTGCAGATTTTCAGAAAAGCATTTAAGCTGGATTCAATTTTTCTTGGTGAATGTAGGGAGCAAGATGATAATCTACCAATACTGGCTGAGCTGTACAAGCCCTGTCAAGATCAGGGGTTTCCACTTTTGCAAGAATGGCTACCAGGTAAGAGGAGACCCTATGGAATCAAAAACTTACTGGTCTACTTACACTGACTAATCTCCATGGGTTACAGCAAAACTGCAATAGCCAAGGTTTTCCAGTGTTTTGGGGCTCCATTCAGAATGGGGGCTGTTTTTGCAATCTGCCAGTCCTTTCTTCCTTCCTGACTTGCTGAGCCCAGGTCACTGCCTAGCAGTGCAACGAGCACCTGCCTTTCTGGCTAGGCTCACTGTACCTCTTTCTGCCCCTGACCATATTCTATAAAGAATGTTTCTCCCTACAGAGAAGAAGTAAATCAAGAAAGTAAGAAGCTGACAAATGTCTAGGCATCAATAATTTCTTATTCTTTCATTCATTCATCAACTCTTAATTGGTATCTACTGTGTGTCAGATACTGCTAAGGGGTAATTAAAAGCAAAATTACTTTTTTATGAAGTTTTATAGCCTCCTGAGGGTGACCGATGAGTAAGCAGATACTTATGATGTGATAAGTATTTTCCAGGGCTAATAGGAGATATGAGCAGAGAGCATAACTGGGAACAAACATTAGGGAGTAATTTCAGAGTGGATTCTGTGAAGTCTATGGACTCTTCTCAGACCCTGGAGCAGAGGGGTCATGTGTAGTTAGAAACTATATTGGAGAATGCTTGGCAGCATGTGCCCCTGACTGCTCGGTGTCAGCTGGACAGAGCATCAGAGAAGGGCTGGGCTTTGGCAATAGACCCACTTATTCAGAGATGGTCTGACCTGGAAGATGGTGAAGGTCCACTGGTGGGCAGTGCACTTGGCTAGGCATATGCCTAGTTCTATCCATGGTTCAGACAAATGGGAATCCTAAGTGTCTAAGTACTGGTGGGTGTCACTGAATTTGGATAGGCCCTGGGAAAGGAAATAGGGCTAATTGAGCAGGAAATATTCATGACTTCAGTACCCAGATATTCTACCCTGGGATTCAAAACAGGACTTCAGTTCCCACAGAAGAGATAAGTGAGAGGGAACGAGGCCTAGACATTGGAAGCTAGCACTGAGGTTGGTACCCAGCTCTTGGACAAGCCAGGAGCTGCTCAGGTGTTAGGCTTATACATAAGACCTTTTATGAATGGGGTCCAGGTGGACAGCAGAGCTGTGACTCAGAGGACAATGCAGATTTCATGGCCCAAGCAGCCATAGGTTAAGTTCTCTACCTAAGGTCAGCATTGTTCAGTCCAAGCTGAGTGTGAGGCTGGGAGAACCAGCAGGCCTAATGTGGGGCCGGGAGTGGCCAGGGCAAGGAAGGAGCAGTCACATTTTTCAGGCCTTCCTCTTTGCCAGCCACAGTCTGTCCTGAATGCCCTATGTCTGTGATCTCACTACAATGTTACATGAATGGGAATGGTCTCTCCATCCACCAAAGAGGACACTGAGACTCAGAGAGAGTCTAAGTCACTTGCTAGTGTCTCAGTTGTCCTTCGTAAGTGCTATGCTCCAGGCAAGCCTGTGTGGCCTGATGGGAAATGGCAGACTAGAGCTGGGAAGCAGAGGGGCAAGTCTTTCCATAGGAGGAAGACTTGGTTCTTGACAGCACTGGGCCATGGTAGGAAGCCCAGCCATGGTTCTGCCTTTCACAGTGGTGGCCGGGTTGGCTGCGTGTGACCCCTAGGCAGGCTGGCAGGAGGCCTCATTTTTTAATGGCTGGTTTATTTCCAGGTTCAAAGTTTCTCCCTCCCACTTCCCCTCCTTTGCTGCCCTGCCCTTTGCAGCCTGGGCCCTGGGAGGCCTTAGTGACTTCCACGCTCACAGCAGGTTCATTGGCCTCTGCACAAATCTCCTTCATATCAGCCGGGTTCTGGTGGGGGGTTAGCATGCTAATCTAATCGGCCCTTTCCCCCTCTATAATTACTGTAATCTATAACAATAATTATAGTCCATTTTATTTTAGTGCCACTTATCTAAATGTGGATGTGAACTACTGAGATTGCCAATAGAAAAAGCCCCTGGGTGAAATGGCAGGGTGGGGAGGAGTGTGGGGAGAGAATGCTGCCTCACAGCTGTGGTGACTGACTTTGCCTTTACAAGCCCATTGCTGCCCTCCTAGGACACCACCACTTTTCCCTGGAGTCCAGTATGCCTGTAGGGGCTGAGTCATTGAGCCATAGGCAAAGAGGTAGGATTGTCAAGCCAACTCTGGGTAGACTGACTTCCTGGGGAGGTGGTTGTCTTGGACCTGAGAACCAGAGCGACTACTGGCTATGACACCTGAGAGGTGGCCACTGCAGTTTGGTTGCGAAGTTCTTCAAAGATGGGGCTGACATGCTCTACATGCAGTTTCTGAACTGCCCAATGCAATTTCTAGCACATGGTAGGTGTCTAATGAGTGTTCGGTGAATGACATAAAAGGAGCATTAAAAAATATATTGTGTCATTTAGACTGGCCATTGATCTAGGCAGATTTCTATCCATGAGTCAGGACTCACTGCCTCTGTAACTTGGGAAAAATGATTACTTGGGGGAACAATTTATGAAAAAAACCCGTTTATTTTACATAGCATTATCTAGTATAGCCAGAGATTGTGTGTATGAATATGTGAGTATAGTGTGCTGTATGTGTACACTCGTTTGATGTACTTTTGCGGCCATTTTTCCTTTTCCTTCTATTGGAGGAGGGCTAATATTCTGTCTTCAGTCTTATCCTAAGCCAAATTTCCTAAGCCAAATTTCCTAATTTGATTCGAGGCTTTTGAAGTCTGAGGGATGCTATCAGTCACAGTGGTAGAGAGTTTGGTACAACTTATTTATTACTGGAGGCCTTGCCATAAAGTCTAATGGGGGCTTCTTTACTGCCTGCACCAGGAACAGAGAAAAAGGAAGTCATCATGCCTGTCCTTGGGGACCGGACCAGTGGAGACGTATTATTTCATTCCAGCCTGCAAGCCTCAGACTTGGGAGATCATGCTGTCAATATGTAAAAATGGCTGAGTCCTCATCCAAATTATTGTGGCAACCCCAAACCACCCCCTGCTCCACACTGGGTGTCTCAAGGAAGCTTGCTTTGTCCTAGTCACCCATCTTTTTCATTTCTTTCCTGTCTCCCTGAAATTCATCTCATAATCATTTCATCTCCTGCTGTGGGTCTCTTTCCTCAGTGTTGCTCTGAAGCACTGTGAAACCAGACTCTTTTTATTTATAGTGACCCTAACACAGGGCTGTTGGCAGTAGCAACATTTCAGTGAAGGATTGGAGGTGATCAGATACCAGCATAGGGCATTCCTTACTTGAATGTTTAGCCTCTAAATTTAAGAACTTCTCCATCCCAGACATTTATTTCTTATTCATTTATAGTCCACAGTGAGTGTTCCTGATTGCTAGCATGCATGTGGTGTGCGTGTGTGTGTGTGTGTGTGTGAGAGAGAGAGAGAGAGAGAGAGAGAGAGAGCGAGCGAGGGAGCGAGGGAGACAGAGAGAGACAGAGGGACACAGAGAGACAGAGAGACAGAGAGAAATCGGCTTAGAAGTATCACCTGTCACATCTCATTGAACAAAGGTGAGTCATAAGACCATGTTAAAATAGAAGTGGTACTGGAAATGCAGTCCCACTGTGTGTTCAGAGAGAAAAAGAAGAGAATCTGGTAATCAGCTACCACACCTTGACACAGTTAACCCTTCTGGTCACCATTATGTTTCATATTTCTTTCCTCACATAGAATATATGCACCCCATTCTCAAAGGAGACAACCCCAAAATCTCATCCAGCCTCTGGATTCGGTCCAAAGGCCCAAACTTCTGCACTCCATAAGCTTATGATGAGGCTCCATGTAGTCCTGGGACTTGAGCCAAAACAAGTGAACTGATACCTCTGGTTGTCTGCAGTCCTCAACCTAAAGCTACTTCATACACAGTCCTCACACTGGGACAGGATAAATGCATTAAACACTCCCACTCAGGAGAAAGAAGAGAAGGAGACACTTGGCAGTCATTCGGAGCAACACTGAGCTCTTGGGAAGCCCTCATGAGCTCCTGCACTCTGGCAGTGGGCGAGTTCCCTGGCAGAGCCCCATTATGCTCTCTAGGGAAACTTCTTTGACCCATGTCCTCTACAGCTCCTGATTTTCTCTCTAGAGGTTTGTAATTTACTCATCTGCTATATGACCACATCTGAAGTGGGTTCTGTGGACTATGCATATATGTTTATGGGCTGAGGACTGGTTTATACAGTCAGAGCTTACGTTGAAAAAATATACATACATACATACATACATACATACATACATACATACATACATACATACATACTAGTATATGGAACCATGTGACCTGCTTTTGAAATGAGAGTCAACAATTCTTTAATATTGAGCTGACATGTTTTTACCATCTTGAACTGGGAGATTCCTGGTCAGATAATAAACTCTCCAAAATAATTCTTCTAAGAGAAGAATCATATTTCTTCAACTTTCCTAAAATTGATGTTATTATCTTTGCTAGATGTTTCCCAGCTCTTTTCCATCTGTGACAGATTTTACTGAAGGTTTGATGTATTGCGGGGAAGTTATATCACAGCCCCATGCAGGAAACCACACAGCACTGAATACTGCATGCTCCTGTTTAAAGGCTCTCAGTTCCCCATGATAGCAGGGCACCCATTGACCTCAACTAGCCAACCATTCCTTCCCCCATAACCTATGGTTTCCTGGTGCATGCTGGTGTGGCTGTCCTTTTTCAAAGGCTTCAATTGTTAGGGTGCTCTTGGGAAATTTTATTTTGGCTCAAGCAAGTGCTTGTGGCAGTGCCTTTTATATTTTTTCAGAGTAAAATAGTTTTGGCCTTGCTAGAATAAAAGGAGCAATGGGTCAGTTCTGATTGCCCATTTGTCTATGTACTGAAGCAGTTTTCTGAGGTGATTCCTGGTCCTGCCAGAGGTAATCCTCAGCTCACCTATGACACAGCTGGGATGTGCTCTTATAGGAATCATGGCTTCTACAAAAGGATGTCATCTGTACCTGGCTCTATTTCCTCCTAAGTCTCAGAGGTCAGACTTAATGGCCAGAGAACTACAATGGTGGCCAGAGAACCACATTCCATGAGTTTGCTGGGCAGAACCAGGCCAGTCCTGAGTGTACCATCATTCTTTCTGTTAATAAATCAGCTTCAAGAAAGTCAGTTCAGTGAGGATTACACTAAAACAAGAGATTGCTTGATATTATAAAATACATTCTAAAGTCAGTCTATTTGTTTGGGGGTGATACCCTTAAATGCCCAGCCCTCTCCGTACCCTCATCAGAACTAGTTTGAGCACCTTGTACCTTGCTACATAAGAAACAGTATCTGGGAAGCTTCTCACTGCATTCATTGCAAGGATACTGCTAATGATGCTGTTGGCCACTTTGTTTCACAGAGTCTGGGTTTATGATCCCCCAGGATACAGTCTTTTCTCATGATAATATCAAAAACAGTTGTAATTCCCCCAGAGAGATCTGTTTGCTTGTATCTTCTGATTATGAGGAATTAGGTGACTAACAGCATTTCCCTATTTGTGCCTACTCCTAGGAGGCTGAGAGCCAAAGTGAGGCTTTTTCATCCACTTTACTTAAAATTTCAATACCCAAGCATTTCCTGTCCCTTTTCCTATATAATCATTTATACAGCAGCAAAACAGAATCAATATCACACACACACACACACACACACACACACACACACACACACACACACACACATACACACACACAGATTGGCAAACATGATTATGGAAGCTGACAAGTTCTAAGATCTAGGATTAGTTGGCAAGCTGATGAAACTCAGGAGAGCTAATGGTGTAGTTCCAGTCCTAAGGCCAGCAAGCTCAAGACTCAGGAAGAGCCAATGTCTTAGTTCAAGCTCAGAGGCAAGAGAAAGCTGATGTTCCACTCTGAAGGCAGTCAGGCAGGAGGAATTCTCTCTCAGTCAGGGAAAGTCAGCTTCTTTGTTTTATTCGGGCCCTCAACTGATTGGACGAACCCCAACCACACTGGAGAGGGCAATCTGCTTTACTCAGTCTGCAGATTAAAATGTGAACTTCATTCAAAAACACCCTTATAGAAACACCAAGAATAATGTTTGACCAATATCTGGCTACCCTGAGGCCCAGTCAAGTTGACACAAAAAATTAATCATCCCACTACCTAATTTACTCTTTATTTTGCCTTGTTTTGCTTTTTGTCTGTCTCCCTCCATCAGACAACAGTATATAGAGGAGCTATAATTTTTGCTTGTTTGTTTATTTTTGGGTCTTCAAAGTTTAGGACAGGGCCTGGAATGCTCAATCACCATTTATTGAATGAATGAAGAAACTGTGTTTCAAGCTGTCAATAGATAATAATACTGTCTGTCCCACAGATATCCTGAGAAAGACAGTGATTGTCAATAATTCAAGCATTTCCTTGGCAAGATGTTATGACATAGATTCTATGGTATAGACTACTCTGTGTGTGTGTGTGTGTATGTGTGTGTGTGCTCACACACATTTCTGGGGCGAGGGTAATTGTTAAGTGTTATAATTAGTATCATTGCAGTTATTCTCATTTTTTCCTAACTGTTGTGGCTCCCAGACCTGGCTGGCTTTTCAACTTAGGAATGTCATGAAATTCTTAAAAGAATATTAATTTAGACTTATTATAATTAAACTTTTAATTTATGCCTTGAGGAAGATTAATTTTAAGACAAAAGACTAATAAAAATAGGTCAAACCATTGCTAACCTATTGAGAATTCCTGGCCTTCTGAATAATCAGCAAGGTTTATAAGATCTTACCAGGCTTTTATGACCAGACATTTTAAGGTTCAAATTCTGCCCCAACCAGTTACTGACCATGTGAAAACTGGTGTGGACTAGTTTTCTTTATGCACAAAAATCTTTATTTCTTTGCTGGAAAATGGAGACAATGTTATTTACTTCACAGGCTTATTAAGTATGATCCTTTGTGTAAAATGCCTACCTCAAGGCCAAGCACATAGTAGGTGTTCATTAAGTTCAGGTTTTACTCAAGAGGCTTAAAGGAATACATTTATTCCTGAGCCAAGACGTCTGGTTGGAAAGTTTGTACCTTGGTAACCTGCCTACTAACTACATCGTTCAAGAATTTTCTCATTTGAACTACATGTTTACATTGGTCAACCACTACTATATTACAGCTTATGTCATCAATAATCCTGTGTTTTACAAAAGTAAAGATTATCCATTTGTCAGAGACACGCTACAAAAAATAGCAGTATGGATTTCAGAAGACAAGTAATTAATTTCTGGTGATATCAGAGTGCTTATGTGGCATAGTGGGAGCATCTAGCAGTGTCTTAATATTTGAAGGGAAATGTTCTTCCTTAAATGATATTATGACTAGGGAGTCCAGGGGAATTAGCTTTTGTTTCTTTCTAGTAGAGGAAAAATTATCTTTAATTCAATATTGATTTTTTTAAAATTGGGTTCTGCTGCTTTCACACTCACTCTGAGAGCAGAGATTTAAATGCCTACTCTTAATCCTACGAGCACCTACCTTTTTATCTCCCCTCTGGTTGGGGAACCAGGAAGAGGCTCCTGATGATGTTCTACAGAGATCAGAAGAAATGCCTCCTCTGAAATACAGTGAATTATTCACTTCCCTTGCCTCCTGGGTTTCTAAGCATGTAACCACCTGCTGGGCTAAGCAGGGCATCCAGTCTCTCTTGACAAGACCATGCACTCTGGAAATTATAATGGCAACAAATCTTTATTAAGCACTTACAACATGCCAGAAATATGGAGCTGGGGAGCCCCTGTTTCTTTTGTTTCATCCCTTTTTGACCTGGCATCACCTGATTTGTGAGGGAGCACACAATCTGGGCTAGCTCCTGAAGAACGTAGATAAAATGAGACTCTGCACGAAATTGCACCTGCCCTGCTCGGCATCCCCTTCCCATTCCCTGGCAGGCATCTTTCCATCTTCCCACAGACTAGTGTGCAAAGCCAACCAGTTCCCAACGCAAGGGGCCACCTTCCTGAACACAGTGACCTCAATGAAGCCGCCAGCATCTTCTGTGTGAGATTAGCTGGTATTAATGACTGCTGGCTCAGAGGCAAACCGATAGAAGAACATGCCTGGAAGGAGCAGTTAGGACCTCTTTAGACGTTGTAATTAACCTCCTCACATTTGTGCTTGTAGAGCAGATAACGCTGTCAAATGCTGTCCAATCTTTCCAGTGTTCAACATGTTTTAATTAAAATGGAAAAGCATGGGCTGGGCAGGGAGAGGAGCAGTTGAGCCTGTCCTTTTGGATTTGCAGAGGAGTTTTTGTCCTATTGGTCTCTGTCCTTCTGAAACCTCTGGAAGAGGTGTCTGCTGGGGGCACAGGGCCTAGCACAGAGCAGGTGCTTAGTAAGTATCTGACTGAGCCAGGTGGCAGTGATGAAACCCTGGCAGAATAATTGAGAAGACTCCTACGAGGTTAGAGAGATTTCACTCTCCCAAGGCAGGTTGTAGATTTTCTGACAGAGTGAAGCAAGAGAACAAATATTGAGCCTTGTTTCCATTTGATGTGTTTTATGTGCTTGCCTGGAGGCCTTCATAGAGTGAGAAACCCCAGCAAATGAGACGAGGCA
>NW_006438113.1:1418075-1429167 GCF_000325575.1 Pteropus alecto
CTGAGCTATAGTTCTCTTACATGAAAGGTGTAGAGCTTTTCCACCCAGTTTTTCACCAACAGCAACTTGGCTACATGAACAGGAAGAAAAAAAGGTATTTTATTTCACTGAAAATATTTTGAAAAATGATGACTTAAAACACTTCTAGAATTCTGTTTCAATAGTCGGCTCCCTCTGAGACTACTTAGTTGCTTTCTTCTCCTTCACATTCCTCTAAATATTGCTATTTCCAGGGGATATTGTATTGCCCCACTCTCTTCTCAGTTTTCATGCCCCAGCTTAGAGAGTCTTACATTTTCCTCATCTTCACATCAGGTGTTTTTCTAAAGTTCATTGCCAAGGTCTTTTTTTCTGCTAGGAATCCTTGGTTTCCTATTGATTTTAAGTTAAAATCCAAAACCTCAGCAAAGCACATGTGGCATACTCATCTCTGTGGCCTGAAATTATTTCTTACAGGTCCCTCCCATTCACTAGACAGCTTCCTGAGGTCAGGAACCACATTATTTTTGCTCATCACAGCATCCCAAGCACCTACAGTGACTAGCAGAGAGAACCACAGTACACTTGGGTGTACTGTGCTTCTCCTCTAAACAGTTCTTGACAACCTGGGCCTAGAATCACATTACCAGGTGTCATTTGCTGCTATCTCACCTTGCTCCCTTTGGTGCCTGTGTCTTACCTCATGGAGTTACCTGCTCATCTCTTGGTCACTCTGTGCCCCTGCTCCCCTCCCATGAGCCCTATGGGTTTCCCTCCTGCCTCACAGGTCAAATATGGGCTCATCCCACGAGCCTGAGCTCACAGCTACTCTCACACCTCCAGGATCCCTTCTGCCAGAGCTGGTGCTGCCCATACTTTTCAGAGCCTCTTTCTGCCTCCTTTATCCCATTCCTAAAAAAAACTCAAATTCTGTAGGGTGTATGGCCTCTTCCTGTAGATCCTGTGGGCAACATGGAACCTGGCCCTCAGATGTCCAAGAACTGGTTATTGAATGAGTCCTGAGATGATAGATCATGGAAAGAAATATATTTGGGGTGTGGACTCATTCTTTCCTCAATATCTTCTCCATGATATCAGTTAAGTATAAACTTCTGCATACCAGAGTGTCTACTGATTGCTAAATATCTGTCTACCATGCTGAGTGATGTGATATCCTCAGCTATGGTGACCAGCATTCCTGATTTGCTCACGACTATGTCCTTGGGAGGTAAGACTTTCAGCGCCACACGTGGGTTGATTCACTCTCCTATCCTGAGCTGTAACCAATTGATAAGCCTCTTTAGTAGATGAAAGGCAAGTAAAGTTGGGTATTGGCTGCTGTAAGAATCCTTGTTGCCTCCTTCATTTGATTATAATCTCCATGAAGACAGATAATGAGAAGACAGCAATAAGATATAGGTTCCTGGGAACTCTCAAAACTCCTAGTACCCAGGTCCCACCCTATACTTCTTAAATCATGAGTCTGGGGATGGGATCCAGGCATCAGTCTATTTTAAAGACTCTTAAGGACTTCTAATGTTCAGCAGAACTGGGACCCCCGTGACAAGAAATTGTGGGGATACACCAGGTATGAATGGATTTCATACCATTGGGTGTACAGTAGGTCAGAGGTAGGTAAAACAATGGTGGCAAGATTGCAGGCTGGCTGGGAGTGAAGAGGGGCCTTGGACAGAGTGGACCTCAGGTTTCTAGCAGAGAGTCCCTATTCTACTGCCTATGCTGGAAAAATCTGTATATCTCTGGTTTTGAGGCACACTTATTAGGACAGAGGGCATATTTGACAAGCTAGAAGAGAAAATGCCAAGCTATGATTGTATGTTGAGCTAGAAAATTGGAGAAGAAGATGGGAGTTAGTGCTGACACAGGCCCTTTCCTGTTTACAGTGGACAGTGATTCATTTTATTGATATAGGGCATCAAGTTGTTTTTTTTCCAGGTAATGATTTCAGCTCCCTGTACCACCACCTACTGTAGCTAAAGGTAACAAATGTGCTTTTTTGCTAGGATCTCACCATAGTTGGCCTTCTTCATCCCTCTATCCCTGAAACTCTCAGCTGATAGGGACTTGCAAGGACAAGTGGTCTTGAGGGGGTGGGGGAGCAGATATAGCGGAGATTTGAGGGCTCTGCCAAAATGTGGCTGTCAGCATTGTTCCTGTCTCTTCTCAGTTTGGCTTCCAGTTCACAGAGCCGTGGACTTTGCAGACCAACCTCCTCTACTTTGGGAGGAAGTGTCAGGCACTCTGATAATCTGCAGTACTTGCTTGTTTACATAAAAGGAGCCAGGTGTGACAGCCTGAGTTGGGCCTATGGCCACTGGGCTTGGTAGAAGACCTGTGAGGGTCTGGCTTCCAGGCAATAGTTGTACCTCTTGCAACTTCCCTTCAGCCACTTGGTATTGTGTGTAAATCTCAGCATAGGCCATATCTGCTCATACTCAGTCTGCACAGATGACTTTCAGCTCTGCTATAGCCAGGCCCCTGACACTGTCTTGTAAATGTGTGTTTCAATTTTTCTTATAAGTGGAGGGATGGGGAGAGCATTTCTTATTTATTTATTAAGCATTTATATTTTATCTTCTATCAGTGTCTGTTCCCTGTCTTCTGTTGAAGAAATCATGAAATTAATCTAGGCCTCACTTTTCTTATGTATAAAGATTGCTTTGAGGATTAATTTTTATCTCATACACATATGTTAAGTGCTCATTCTTGGACCTATAGCATGAAGAACTGCTTGCTAAATCTTTATAGCCTTCCCTCAGAGCTATAAAGGCCTTACCACTATTTCCTCCAACATGCAAGGCCCAGGGGTGTTGAATGATTTGGCCAGAAATGTAGAAGAGGTTAGTGTCAAGGTCAGGATACAACACTCAAATCTTTCAGTCCACAGCTTCTAACTAGCCACTTCACTAGATACACCACCGACAGGAGGCACTTGACTATTTTTCTGATGGCCTAGAACTTGGGCAAATATTATTTTTAAAGTTTATCAGGTTGATACAGGGTTCAAAAAATTTTAAATATGAGAAAAAGCATATAGTAAAAATTCTCCCCATTCTTCCAACAAATAGGATAACTCCTGTGTTTTAATTCTTACTTCCTCCCTGCCTGAATAGATACCTCATGTTGTTAGTTTCTTACAGACATTTTTTAAACCACATACAAACAAATAAGAACATATAGACCTTAACCCCATTTCCATATTTACTGATGTTCTTGCAGTTATTTTCATATTAGTTCAGATGGAACTTCTTGATTCTTTTTTTATAGGTGCATTACTGCAAATCTTTTAATTTTAATTTTATTTGGTCTGTTTTCAGCTGCAAAACTTTCCTGCGAGTGAATAGAGCGTGATTTATTTTACTAGCACCCAAATGAGGGGTATTTAGGCTGCTTCCAATCTTTTGCTCTTCAAAACAGGGTTGAATGAGTAACATTGAACACATATTAATTCACAAGTGTGTGAGAATAACTTTAAGATAAATACCTAGAAATAGAATTCCTTGTTAAAAGGATTTGCATGTGTGTGTGTTTGCTAAACATTGCCGAGTTGCCCTCCACAGGGGTCAAGTCAATTTCTACATTCACCAACAGCCTTGTTAATGTAGCGCCTTACCAAAGTTCAGGATATTTGCCAACCCTGTAGGTGAAAAACGGTAACACAGAATAATTGAAATTCATCTATTTATTATCCTTAATGAGGCCATGTATCTTTTCAAGCATTTTACGGTTATTTGTTTTACCTTTTCTTTAATTACTATTCATATAATTTTTTCATGTTAAAAATTGGGTTGTTGATGTGTCTCATTGATTTGTAGATGTTTTAAAACATTAGGGAGATTCTCCTTTGTGTTGTAATCTCAGCATTGCCAATATTTTACCCAGAATATTGTTTGATTTTTTGCTTTACTTGTCACCATTATTATTGTCATTATTATTATTATTATTTTTTACCACATGGAAGGTTTTTATGTAGTCCAATTACCATTCTTTTTTTTAATAGACTCTAGATTTTAAATAATTTTCCTTTTTTTTCTAGTATTTTTATAGTTTCAATTTGATACATTTAAAGCTCTGATCTTTTAGGAATACATCTGGCATATTGTATGCCTTGTGTGAAGATTAGATTCCACTTACTATTTTTCCAGATGGTCATCTAGTTGTCCCAACACCATTTATTGAATAATTTATATTTTCTGTACTTTTTTAAGGTTTGGTTAAAGGCAAAACATTCTCAACTTTCATTTTCCCTTAATGGATTTTAGCCTGGAATTTCCTAGGAAGGTGATAAATCTCTCTGTCAAGGCCTCTGGAGTTTGCATTCTCTGTTCTGTTTGGGATTACTGTACACTTCTTAATTCTGTCACCTGCTTTCCAAGATTTTGTGGTTGCCTCCCTTAGCAACAGGATTCTTTTCCTATAAAAAATAACATGCAGATCAGCTGTATCTGATATGCCTTCATGGTGGCTACAGTTATAGCACCAAACACAGCTATCTACAAGTAGAGAGCTCTCAACAAATCTCTCATGGCTTGCTAATTTCTATAGAATGATTCTGCCTCAGGACAGGATGGGTGCTTCCAGCCAAAAGAAATAGCAGCAGGTGGAACAGGGGCTGTTATATTCGGGAAGGAAGAGCATAAAGGCAGAGGAAAAATTCAGCTGTCAAGGATATATAAAAGAACCAAAGAGATGTCCACTTCCTTCCCATGAAATCTGCTTGGCCCCTTTCCATCTCCCCTACCCACAATTCTTGCTGATGGAATGATTAACAACAAGCTGAAAACTCTAGCAGAATGTAAATGACTCAGGACTTCTGGGTCTTATTTATATATCTATGCATTTCTATATAAAGTTTATTTTCCTCATTTAAAAATAAGTATGCTTGTTGTATATAGATATGCTTCTTAATGCATTTGCATTTTTAATGAATTTGATTCAATAAAGAATTTCAAGCATCTAAAGACACCAAAAGAAGATAGACAGTAACTGGTAGAATTGGAGTCTAGATAATGAAAGACAAAAAAATAAAGCTGAGGGTAGGAAATGATGGTATGGGAGAAAGATAGGAAGCGTGAATTCTATGAATTAGTACAATTGCTACATTGCACATAAACTTGGCTCCATATTTCCTAGCAGGCAAAGCAAAATGGGTGATTATTTACAAGCTTTACAATAAGATAAAATGCTGCATGTGAGAAGCCCAGCTTCTCCTGGTACCAACTCCTATGACCTAATTATAATGAGCAAAGGTCCAAATGCTCATTATAAAGAAATTCCAGACCTCATTAGGATTGTCAGTCACATATGTGGATTTGATTTCAGGAAACAGGGGGAGCATAGATGTGTCCTTACCCGGTGGAGAAGGACCTTCACTTCTGGTAGGCTTTGCAGGTAGTGTGGATCCAGGTTTCGTGAGACACAAATTGCATACAATTTCAAGGGATTTTTTAAAGGAAAGAACATGAAATTGTGAATATAAAATCAGGCATGAAAGTGAATATTCATTTACCGGGAATATAAGTCATAAAACAAATTATTAAAAATATATGAAAAAGCTGACAAATACAATGAAATCACACACACAAAATGCTTGGCACACAGTTCTGTAATACTTTTTCTCCTACCTTTTTTGGCTACTGTTTGATCCTCTCTCCACATGATGATATTTTTGAATTTCATGTTCTATAGAGAAAATAGAAAGATAATTAAATTTTTCCTTCAGTATAGCTGGTTAAAAGTTTTTTTATTAGTAATTGGTTAGAATAGTTTTATTCAGCTTCTCATAATTTTTAAGGTCTTATATATTTAAGATTACTGTCAAATTGGGGTTTTCATTCGTGAGTTGTAAGATTTGGAAAATTTTACCACAGCTGGCTTCTGACTTGGGCCAGGGACTGCAGGACATATATTGCCATGACACAATCTGTGCGCCTTGGTTGTAAGAGGCCAAGTGAGTTGGCATACAGGGTAGTTAAAAGAAATCCTGGATTGCCATCCCAAGACAGCTTGAAATAAGTTAACTATGCACAGAAGAAACATTAGACCATGGAAATGTATCCCACTAAACTCAAACCAAACATAACAAACTTAGCTTCCCAAAATTTCTACTAGCTGTTCCAACAGCAGTAGGTGTAAGAAAAAGTGTGCCTCAAGGGAGTTGGAGTGGAACAGCGGTCTGAATTAATTTTAGTTCTGTATCTTACTTTTGCAAATTTTACAAAATCAAAGGGGCATGATGGACATAGCTAGGGCTCTTCCCTAGCAACCGATCAGGCCAGAGTAACAGAAAGGCCCTGAAGCCCAAGTCAGTCTCTTTAGTTAAATCTTCCTCTGCATGCAGAGCTCCATGGGGTAGCCAAGATCACTTCCCATGCCTCCTGGAAGTATGTATGCGGGGGTTAACATATGGAATTAGAAGGCAGATGCCAGGTCCCATTTTATTGTGGACCCTGGGCTAGTTATTTAACATCTCCGAGCCTCAGTTTCCTTAGCTTAAAAATTGAGATCAACATAATAATATGAATGAAAAAGATTATTCTGAGCATTAAGCGAGATATACATCAATTACTTTATGCAGCACCTGAAGCATCATAAGCTCTAAATAAATATGGGGTGTAAAGATACAGTGGTCATCCTGACAGTCACCATCCAACTCACTTGCTTTGTCATCAATGGGACCAAGAAAAATTCCTACTACATTTGTGCTATATTGTCTAACGACCCTTCATATTTTAGAACCATAAAGGTCTCACCTTCAGACAAGTAGAAATTTGAATTTAGTGATCCCGGTTTTTGTTTTCAGTTTTCCTCTTCTCTTTTGGTTGAACTGTGCTTGCATCCACACTCCAGCTAACATTCAACATTAACCAGAAGTGTAAGCTCAAAATAAATCTAACTGGCTACCTTTCTATGAGTGGAGTGAAAGTACTAACCTGGGGTAAGTGGAGGAGGACTAACCGGAGGACACAGCTTTAATGACTTTTAATAGATTTGGGAATAAAATGCAAGTGTGTTTTCAAGGGTTTTGGACAACCCCTTATCACAGGTTGGACATTCATCTGCTGCCCATCATGTCCTGGACTCTAGTTTGCTCTAGACCCCATGGTGTCTATGGATTACCTGTGAGCTTCTCCACAGCAAGAAGGCTGGCTCTTAAGGGGACTAGGGAAGCCTTTTTCACCTGGGCTCTCTCTCTCCGTCCCTCCAGGGTCTCACTGAGGGCTTGAGAATGCTGCCAAAAAGTGCCAGGTGGGGTCTGGGAGAGGCCCCATAGTGGTTTAATTTTCCAGATGTATCCTTACTAATCATCAGGGGGACTCTGTGCTGCCCTTTAGAACAATCACTTTGCATGACAGAGCCAGCAGTGCAGAAAGACACTGTTTCTCTCTGATTATGAAACACGGCTGCCCCTTGATCCGGGAAGGATTTTTTGAGCTTTTCGGATCATCTCTTCTCACTCTACATAGGAAAGGCTTACCATATCAGAGGCTCGTCATCCTGTTCCTGAACAAACTAGATTTCTACAGACAGAAAGCATATTTATTTAACTTTTATTAAGAACTAATATGGAAGCATCCAGCAGTCTCCAGGGGTCTTCTCTGTGTCCTCCTCTGTAATTTATGTATTATTTAATCTTCAAATGCAGTCTCATTGAGACTTTGCCAGATTTTCCTCATCTGCCTCCCCACACAGAGATGAAATTATTCCCCGAGCGTCTTAGATCATGAAATGGTACCTTTTGGAAATGAAAAGATAATACTGTTTATGTATGAGCATGAGAGAATTACTTTACTTGTCTGTAGTAACACTGATTAAATTGAAATGTCAGAGCTAATGTTACAGTTAATAAATGTTATACATATTCAAATCTGTCTAAATACTCAAGATTCTTACTAATGCAGAGGATGCTGTTTAAGATAGCAAGAATGTCCAAATCTCACGAATGCCATTTGCGCTATCCATTTCTAGTGACAAAAGTAAAATGTGTATTATAAATGAGAACTATGTTGGTGATGTCTGCGAGTAATGTTTTGTCACTTGGAGTTTTTATAACCAGACAAGTTGACCTACCGTTTGAGAAATGCTTTGTGAGTTAAGTTGCATTATGTATATCAGAAGGTGGTGGGATAGGGGTGTGTTCTTAGGGTGTGATGGGAAAATGGAGTGTCAGACATTAGTATGCCAGGAGCCTTCAGTGAGGCGGGTGAGCAAATGGGCCTCCTCGTGTCCTTCCTCTCATGGCCTCACAAAGAAGTTTTATCGCTGTATCTTCTCTTCCTCGTAAAAGAAAATGTAGCTGAGAACTGTTATCTCCGTGGGCACCCTTGGGCAGATGGTCATAGCATCCTTTCTTTCAAAGAGTAGAACACAGAACATGAGGGGGCTGGAACACAGAGGAATGGGGATTAGGGCTGCAGTATGGGGAGCTGGCTCAGAGTCACTGACAATGGGGGTCAAGACTCCAGTGACCCTTATCTGTCCCCTTGAAAGTCAAGTCTCAATTTTTGAAGAAGGGAGGCACCTCTTTCTTTGGTCACAGGAGGTCCTTGCTGGTTTGCTGTCTACCCACCCTCTACCCAGGTTCTCTGTGTTCTGCTATGGTTTCCCAATTTTCAGAAAGAGTATGAGATTTCCAGCCTCATAGATGTAGTTGCAAATTCTAGCCCTCCCCCATGACAGGTGTGTGGCTTTAGGTTAGGTTTTGATGCTGAGGCTGCTCAGAGGCCTCATGCATTAAAGGGGGGGGCTAGAATTAGCTTTCTCCTGGGGTTGCTCTGCTTAATCGGTGAGCTAATGTATATCAAGCACATGGGAATTCACCTCATTCACAGCAGCCATTCACTCCTTCTACATGCTCCAATCTGACCTGTGTTTTCACAACATCAGGACAGGGGGTTTCTTTCTTCTCCCCACTACCCTCCCTCTGCCCTGGCAAAGCCCAGTCACCATTTTTTTTGGTCGGCAGGAAGAGAGAAAGCAGTCTGTTCCCTCTCTTCCTGGCACGGGGCAGAGTCCCCGGCTTAGCTAGAAAGGAGGAAGCTGATTGAGGCAGACCCCCTGCATCTGGGCAGATTAGACAGTGACTTGCTGGGTCCAGCTTTACAGTGGAATGTCTGTAACAGCACAACTGGCATCCATGGACAGGTAGCTCATCATCCTAGGAGAATTCTAATTCAGTGGGATTTTACCAGCAAATGACTGTAACAAAGAAAAGATATATTAAAGTGTACATTAGAGGTTGTGATTATTATGAATTACGTTCTTTGAAATCTTATTTAGACCCAGAGAACTGTGTTTGGAAAGCTCTGAAGATTAATCCTTTCAGAACAATGGCGTGTCCGTGATCATTTGGAAAAGTAATTATGTCAAATTTAATTATCATGCACGTGCATTTCATTGGCATCACCACACACATACAGAGGACAGTGGGAGAGAAACTGCCCCAGCACGGGCCCTTGATTGAGGAATGTGGTGCAAAATTATACGTGTTGTAATTGAGTGTTGCTTAATATGTGGCTTGATGGATACAGAGATTGTGGGCAGAGTGAATGGGAGGGGGTGTTTGGCCCACTCAACAGATGTGTGAGATATTTGGAAAGGCTTTTCAATGTTTTCAACATATTGGAGAGGAGCAAACTACATTTCAAGTAGGCTGACAAAAATGTTTTCCTGTCTTAAGCATTTCTTTTGTTCTGTTCTTCTGGTATCCTCACCTCTTCTAAAATGCAGAATTCAGTTTGCAATACTCAAATGAGCTGCTGAATAAGACTTTGAAATTGTGTGTGTGTGTGTTTCGGGGAATGTAGGGTGGCGCAGGGAGTGTTTGGTGGACAGGGGGACCATGGCAATGTGGATCTGAAGGTTTTCAGAGTTTACGATATTGAAGGCTGACTTACTAGGACTCATGTCACAGGTTTATCTGTCTCATGGCCCCCATCCCAGCTTCTTCTCTTTGGCTGGCTAACACTGTGCCTTTAGAACTTATTGCCATAACCTCTTCGTTAAAGGGCTCTCCCTGATGACTCTGGGTTGGGTTAGTGCCATGCACTAACTTGCACAGCACAACGATCATTGCTAATTTATGTGGGCACCTCCCGTGAGAGCAGTGACTATATCTTTTGTTCAGCATTGGTTCCCCAGCCCCCAGCACAGTACCTACATAGAAAGGGCTCAGTAAATATTTCTTTGATGAATAATCAAAAACTGGAAACCACAGGAGTCATTTCTTCCTCTTTACACATCTCTAACTGTGCTAAGCCTAAACAAACTGCCTTCAAAGTTGCTGTCTTTGGTTTGGGGGTGTGATCTATGACACTCTGAAGATAAAACCATTAGCGTTTGAAATGTGGATCTTCTACTTGATTTGTGATCAGGAGCTAGGAAGTTAGCTTCTTTGGGGCTCAATGAGGATTATAAAACTGGCCACAGGCATCTTTGAGAGAACAAACTGAATAGCATATGGTAGGTGCCTGGAGGGTGTTGGGTTCTCTGTCCTTCCTGGGATACCCAAGGGAAGTTACTTTTTGTTTGCTTAGCTGAGCTCAGAGTCTCTTTATCCTTTGAAGAGTTGGCCAAGAATTAATCAAGGATCCAAAAGCTGGGAACTTTAACTTCAGGTTAGAGGTGCTATTATTGGATTATCAAAACTATGAGGAGGAAGCCTCATCTCATGGGCGTGAGTAGGCAGTGGTTAAATATGTCCATGTTTCAGAATGACCTTCTGCCTGGCTTTCGGCTTAGAACCTCACTGCCACAAGTGGACTTTGATGGCCCTGCTATGATTTGTATCCATGAGATATGACATGTCTTTCTCTGACTGGGGTTTTTAATCAAGACATGGGCAGGTTTAAAGATAAAGAGGTACAAGGCCCTATGACTTCTACAGAATTAATCTGTTTTGGGGGGCAGCAAACATAAAATGAGGCGGCAAACCCAAATTTGGCAAAGCAGCTGGTGTGTCAGGCAGAGTGCCAAACACATTATTTCATTAATTTCATTGAATTCTCCCAACAACCTGAAAAATAAGTGGTACCATCTCCATTTATAACTGAGTTTCCCAAGTAATAATAATAATAATAATAATAATAATAAT
>NW_006438113.1:1429392-1437005 GCF_000325575.1 Pteropus alecto
ATAATAATAATAATAATAATAATAATAAAATACCATCTGAAATCTATTGTGTAGGCATTTAGTAAAGCTGAATCATATAAAATTGCCATCTATATAAGTCAAAAACAGTTGAAGGTCAACACTTTCCATGTTATTTATTTGGGCTGAACTAACAAGTCAGACAGGGCTGTCTGGCTTCAAGTTTCCTGTCGTGACATCACCTTCCAAGGAGGTAAGCTACAATGCTACTGACCAAAATGGATGTCAGGATGCTGTTTTCTCTATTCCTAACAACAATAATGGTTGCTATCAAGGGTCCCACTGAGAAGGCTTGGGTCTGGGGATTGGAGGAGGTGGTAGTGGTATGGGGCAATAGAGCAGATCCCGAAGCACCATGCTTTGGGGACCATTTCTTTCTTGCACGAATTCTTTACCTGCCATGGCAGTGTGCCCTCACAGGTGGAAGACACTTTTGCTATTAATTATTAAGTTAAAAGTGTCATCACTAATTAGCTAGGATTGCAGGCCAGGGCACTGCAGCCCCAGACTTGGGGACTTCACTTTATATAGAATTGAAGGGAAAACACATTTTCTAAACTCATTTTAAAAATAGTTTCCCTTGGAAATTAAAACCATTAGATGTACATCATTATACATTCATGCTTCAAAGACACATAATTTTGCCTTCACTTAATTTGTTTCTCTAAGACCTAATTATGGGTTGGGTAAAAAAAATGTTATTTTTCTATCACTGTGCAAATCGCCTTTTACCACCCAGGAGAACAGTTCTCTTTGGTTATTGTCATTTCCATGTAGTGATTAGTCAAGGAAAAGTCAGGGAGACATTCCAAGAGATTGGAGTTGGTTCTGATTAGGATTAAAATAACAACAAACACTTCTTTCATGTTTACTATGTACCAGGCACTTTAGCGCCCCAAATGATTAACTGCTAAATACTAGTGTTTAACTTTAGTGTTGTTAAAGTGTTTTAAGCATTTTACAAACACCCATTTATCTAGTCCGTACAATTGTAGAGGCAAGTGCTATCTATAATTATCTACATTATATAAACGAGAACTTTGAGGCTCATAGGGGTTAAGTAGCTTATCCCAGATCACATTGCTAGTGATTGGTGGGACTCCAGCAGTTTGGCTGGATTCTCTAACTTTTACCACTCCACTGTCCTACCTCTCAGTATGAGCAGGTCAGTCAGGACACTACAAGTACTGTAGACTCATGAATATGTTTAATCCTCTCAACAGTCTCATGAGGGAGATGGGATTGTGGTGAGCTGTTCTTCTGGTGGTCCTCAATGACTCACACCTCCATGTATTTATGCCCCTTTTTAGTCCTCTCCCCTTGAAACTGGGCTGCCCTGTGACCTGCTTTAGTCAATAGAATGTGGCAGAACTGATGCTATGATAGTTCTGGACCTCTTCCTTCGGACACCTGACAGCCTTCACTTTGTACTCTGGGGGAAGCCAGCTGCCATGTAAGAAATCTGACCACCTTGAGGCCACCACACTACGTGAAGAGAAACTGAGGGCTCAGCCAAATAGCTTCTGCTGGACCCCCAGATGATAACCCCACCACCTTGCCAGCCATATCGGCAAAGCCATCTTGGAAGTAGATCCTGTGGCCCCATTGATCTTCCAAGATTGATATTCCATGAACAAAGATGAGCTACTGCTGAACTCTGTCCAAACTGCAAAAGCATGAGAAAATAAAATGATTGAAAATGATTTCTGTCTTTAGCCACTACATTTCACAATCGTTTGATAATGCAGCAAAAGATAATTGATTATTCTTCCCTCTGTCTTTCTACAGTGCATTCCACAAACCCTCTTCTTATGTGTGACCCATGATTTTAATTAGTTTGCTCATTGTACTTTTATCCCTCTAGCTCATAAATTTCTCTAGGACAGGGACTATGCTTCATTCATCTGTGTTCTATGCTTGTCATGTTCTGGCATGTGGCAGGCTTCAATAAATGTTTGTTTAATTAATGAATATATTGATGATTCAGTGTAAGAAATAACTCTGTGAATTATTGCCCAGATTTGGAAAATGACACCTGTGATGAAAGTGAGTCAATCCTCCCTCCCAACATCTGCTGAATATCTAAGTAGCCATTTAGGCTTCTGTCATGTGGATTCTGACATCATATAGAGATTTCTCTAGATCAGTGATCTCATGAACGAAATGGGCCATCGGGTGACAGAGGATATCATTAGAATGTTTCACTGTAGGTCTTTCATTTCTTAAAACTTGAGAAGGAAATGAAACTTTATAACATTTTTTATATAGGTTGACACTGGTGTTTGTAGGGGAATGGTTCTGCCATGATATCCTGACAATCTTGCATATATCAAGACAGGCCACACAGGCAAAGTCTTAAATCGCAGCTAATGTAAGTCTTGGTAGAATGCCTTGCGATCCTGGAACATGAGCAGAAGGGAGGCCTGTAAGGAATTGCTAGAGGTCATTCTCATTCTCCTTCCTATTTCTCTTGGGGTGCTGGTCCTGAGACAGTTTCTTCTTACTTCTCAGGTTCTAATAAGTTATGAGGCTCTCCGTATACAAGGTACAGCTGTGGGATATAAAGCCGCTTGGCTGAAGTCTAGAACTGGCTCCTTGGCAACGGGCTATCCCACCATTTGTTACAGCCCTCCAGACCCTTTTGTTTCAGTGCCATCGTCTTTAGTGTGGGGTAAAAACTACCTAGGGAGCTAGCACATTTGGCTACTCTTCCTTTCTCTGCCTATGTAAGTATAAAACTGTCTGAATATAAAAGTGCCTTGTTGTATCTTTACTGGGCTAATCATTCAGGCCTTGGCACTGGCCTTGCCTGTGTGCTTGATAGTGCCCTCACTCTGTTCACATAATCAGTCTGTCCATGTTCACGTATGGCAGTGCTTCTCAACTATCTGTAATAAAGGATGACTTATTTTATTTTCAATCTGCCACCAACCAACGTTTTCAGGAAGTACAATAAAATGAATTTCTAAAAAGATAAAATGAAATAAAAGACATGCAAAATACAAGTTTCTCCCGTTTTTAGTTAAATTAGATTACACAGTGTAATCTGTCAGATTGCTAGATGTTTATAAACACTTACTTTTGATTTCTCTACTTGTCTCATGGAGGACTAGAAACAGTTTGAGGGCTGGCATTGGTCCACAGACCACACTCTATGCAGCACCGATGTGTGGAATGTGAGGTACTCCAGGGAAACGTAGGGATTTCAGACCACAGATGGTTTGCCTGAGTGTCCAAGTTTTTATTTGATTTCAGTAAATTATAATGTATCGTAATTCATTTTTTCCTGTTAAAGGATTCATAGATAATTTCAAGTTTTAACTAAAATAATCCTTAGACAATGAGGATAAAAACAGCTTAAAAGTTGCTTGTTAATAATTTACAGATTGGAAATAGCATTAAAAAAGGTCAACACAGCTAACCATATGAAAACGGAGGAGTGAACATTTCTCTAGATGTTAGTCTGAGCTTATTGTCAGCCATATTATAAGATAAAGACAATGACGATATATTCTGATTTTTTTTCCTGTTTTTAAAAAATTTTTTTAAATTTTTAATTTTTCAATTTATAGTTGACATTTGATATTATTTTATATTAGTTTCAGGTGTACAGCATAGTGGTTAGACATTTCTATAATTTACAAAGTGATCTCCTTGATTGGTTTGGTACCCATCTGTCACTATACATAGTTATTACAACATTATTGACTATATTCTCTATGCTGTAATTTACAACTCTGCGACTATTTTGTAACTACCAATTTGTGCTTCTTAATCTTTTCACCTTCTTTACCAGCCCTGTAACGCCTGCACCCCTATGTTCATAGCAGCTTTATTTTCAATAATCAAGATATGGAAGTGACCTAAGTGCCCATCAATAGACGATAGGATATAGAAGAGGTAGATACTCTTACTACTCCTATTTAAGACAAGGAAGGTGATACACACAGGGGTTAAGTAACAGATTAGTGGTGATTCAAATCCAGGTTTTCTAAGTCCAAGGCTTGAGCATTTAAATACCTTATTGACTTCTCTCTCTCCCTTGCTCCCTCCCTCATCTCCCTCCCTTCCTCCCTCCCTCCTACCTCTTAGCTCTAGGTTTGCAGGCCAAGTCTGCTCACTCTAAAAATTCAGAGTTTTGCAAACGCAAACCTGTCCCCAGAACTATGTACTTTCCCATGCTTAAGAACCCAATGCAGATTCTTTTCTATTCTCCCTATGATCATGGCTGCAAACTCTCTTCCTATCAAGCTTGCTGTCCTCCTCAAGAGCTCCAGCTGGTTGAGCCCCATTTCAAGAGTTCAAAAGTAAACATAGACTCAGGTGACAGATAAAAAAGGACTCTCATATCCCTTATTTGGGACACTGAGAAACTTGCATTAATACAGCCCAAGAGCATCTGGGAACTCACATCTAGAATGCTGACTCATTCTTAGCTCCATGTCAGTGAAATCCCTATTGGGATTTTTTTCATTGGCTGTAGCTGCTAAGTCTCACTTTCCCTGTATTTGTGCACTAATCTTTTTATTTTTTTTAAATAAATTTATTTATTTAAATTAGTTTCAAGCAAACAGTACATTGGTAGACATCTATATTGTTCATAAAATGATTCTCCCCAATTGCTCCCTCCCTCCCCTGGCCCTCTACTTAGCCATCATATTAATGCTAACTGCATTCCCTGAGCCATGCTCCCTGTTCTCGTGCCCAACTATCAACTACTAATTTGTACTTCTTTAATCCTTCACCTTATTCTCCCAGCCCCCTAAACCCATCCCCTCTGTCTGTCACCAAATTGTCCACTAAAAATGATTCTCCCCAATTGCTCCCTCCCTCCCCTGGCCCTCTACTTAGCCATCATATTAATGCTAACTGCATTCCCTGAGCCATGCTCCCTGTTCTCGTGCCCAACTATCAACTACTAATTTGTACTTCTTTAATCCTTCACCTTATTCTCCCAGCCCCCTAAACCCATCCCCTCTGTCTGTCACCAAATTGTCCACTATATTTGTGAGTTTTTGTTTGATTAGTTTGTTCTTTTTGTTCCTTAGATTCCGCATATAAGTGAAATCATATGGCATTTATCTTTGTCTGACTTATTTCACTCAGCATAATAACCTCAGGTCCATCCATGTTGTTGCACATGGTAGGACTTTATTTTTTTTAATGGCCAAGTAATATTCCATTGTATATATGAACCATAACTTCTTTCCATAGCGACTGTACCAATTTGCAGTCCCACCAGCAGTGTATGAGGGTTCCTTTTTCTCCGCAACCTCTCCAACTCTTTTTACTACTTGTCTTGTTGATAATAGCCATTTTTACAAGTGTACGGTGGTATCTCATCATGGTTTTGACTTGCATTTCCCTAATAGCTAGTCAAGTTGAGCATCTTTTCATATGTCTGTTGGATGTTTATATGTCTTGTGAGAAGTATCTGTTCAGGTCTTCTGCCCATTTTTTAATTGGATTGTGTTTTTTTGTTGTTGAGTTATATAAGTTCTTTATAAATTTAGGATATTAACCTCTTATCAGAAGTATCATTAGCAAATATCTTCTCCCAAACAGTCGGTTGTCTTTTTGTTTTGTTGATGGTTTCCTTTTCTGTACAAACTTTTTAGTTTAATGTAGTCCCATTTGTTTATTTGTCTTTTGTTTCCCTCACCTGTGGAGATATATTTAAAAAGAAATTCCTGTTAGTAATATCAGAGAGTTTACTGCCTATGTTTTCTTCTAAAAGTTTTATAGTTTTGGGTCTTACATTTAAGTCTTTAATCCATTTTGAGTCTATTCTTGTATATGATGTAAGAAGATGGTCCAGCTCCTTTTTTTGTTTTTTGTTTTGTATGTATCTGTCCAATTTTCCCAACACCATTTATTGAAGAGACTGTCTTTACTCCATTGTATATTCTTACCTCCTTTGTCACATATTAATTGAGTGTATAGGCATGGATTTATTTCTGGGCACTCTATTCTGTTCCATTTATCAATTTATCTATTTTTATGCCAGTACCATGCTGTTTTGATTACTGTAGCCTTGTAGTATAGTTTGATATCAGATAGTGTGATACCTCCAACTTTGTTCTTCTTTCTCAAGATTGCCATGGCTATTTGGGTTTTTTTATGGCTCCATATAAATTTTAGGATTATTTATTCTAGCTGTCTGGAAAATGCCATTGGTATTTTGATAGGGATCGCATTGAATCTATGGATTGCTTTGGGTAGTATGGCCATTTTAACAGTGTTGACTGTTCCTACTCATGAACATGGAATGTTCCATTTATTTGTATCTTCTTTAATTTCTTTTTTCAATGACTTATAATTTTCTGAAAACAGGTCTTCTACCTTCTGGTTAATTTGATTTCCAAGTATTTTATAGTTTTCAACGCAATTGCAAATGGCATTGTTTTCTTAATTTTTCTTTCTGAAAGTTCATCATTGGTGAATAAAAATGTCACTGACTTCTAAATATTTATTTTGTAACCTGCTACTTTACTGAATTCATTGACCAGCACTAACAGTTTTTTGGTGGAATCTTTAGGGTTCTCTATATATAGTATCATGTCATCAGCAAATAACGAGAATTTTACTTCTTGCTTTCCAATTCGGATGCCTTTTATTTCTCTTTCTTATCTTATTGCTGTGGCTAAGACTTCCATTACAGTGTTGAAGAGGAGTGGTAATGTGGGCATTCTTTTCTTGTTCTTGATCTTAAGGAAAAGGCTTTTAGCCTTTCCCCATTCAGTATGATGTTAGCTGTAGGTTTGTCTTATATGGCCTTTATTATGTTGAGGTATGTTCCCTTTATTCTAACTTTGCTGAGAGCTTTTATCACAAATGGATGCTGGATTTTGTCAAATGCTTTTTCTGCATCTCTTGATATGATCATATAGTTTTTATCTTTTGATTTGTTAATGTGGTGTATCACATTAATTGATTTGCAGATATTGAACCGACCTTGCATCCCAGGAATAAATCCAACTTGATCGTTGTGTATGATATTTTTAATGTATTGCTGAATTCGGTTTGCTAATATTTTTTTGAGGATTTTTGCATCAATGTTCATAAGAGATGTTGGCCTATAGTTTTCTTTTTTTATAATGTCTTTGTCTAGTTTTGGAAGCAAGATAATGGCCTCATAAAAGGAGTTAGGGAGCCTTCCCTCTTCTTGAATTTTTTGGAATAGTGAGAGAATAGGTGATAAATCTTCTTTGAACACTTAGTAAAATTCACCTATGAAGTCATCTGGTCTAAGATTTTTGGTTTTGGGGAGGTTTTTGATTACTGTTTCTATTTCATTGGTAGTAATCGGTCATTTCAGATTTTCTGTTTCTTCTTGACTCAGTCTTGGGAGATTGTATGTTTCTAGGAATGTATCCATTTCTTCCAGATTGTCCAATTTGTTAGCATATAATTGCTCATAGTATTTTCTTATGATCCATTGTATTTCTGTGGAGTCTGTGGTTATTTCTCCTCTTTCATTTCTGATTTTATTTATTTGAGTCCTCTCTCTTTTTTCTGGATGAGTCTGGCTAAGGGTCTGTCAATTTTGCTTATCCTCTCAAAGAACCAGCTCTTGGTTTCATTAATCTTTTGTA
>NW_006438113.1:1437761-1442600 GCF_000325575.1 Pteropus alecto
TTAGACTCATTGTTTCCTTGTTGATTCTTTGCCTGGAAGATCTGTCCATTGGTGTTAATGGGGTGTTAAAGTCTCTTACTATGAGTATATTACTGTTGATCTCCCCTTTTATGTCAGTCAATAATTGCTTTATGTATGTAGGTGCTCCTATGTTGGGTGTGTATATGTTTACTAGGGTTATGTACTCTTGATTTATCTATCCCTTTATTATTATGTAACGTTCTTTTTAACCTCTTATTATAGCCTTTATTTTAAAGTCTATTTTGCTGATATAAGTATTGCTACTCTGGCTTTTTTTTTCATTTCTGTTTGCGTGAAATATCTTTTTCCATCCCTTTACTTTCTTGTAATGCTGGTTCATTGATGATGAATTCCTTAAGCTTTTCCCTGTCTGGGAAGCTCTTTATCTCACCTTTCATTTTAATCAAAAGCCTTGCTGGGTAGAGTATTTGTGAATGTAGATTCTTGTTTTTCATAACTTTGAATATTTCTTGCCAGTCCCTTCTGGCCTGCAAAGTTTCCATTGAAAAATCAGCAGACATTCTTAAAGGGGTACCCTTGTAAGTAACTAGCTTCCTTTCTCTTGCTGCTTTTAAGATTCTCTCTTTGTCTTTGATGTTTGGCATTTTAATTATGATGTGTCTTGGTGTAGGTCTGTTTGAATTCCTCTTGTTTGGCACTCTTTGTGCTTTCTGAACTTGTATGTCTAATTCCTTTGCCAGGTTAGGGAAGTTTTCTGTCATTATTTCTTCAAATAGAGTCTCAATCCTTTGCTCTCCCTCTTCCTCTTCAGGTACTCCTATGACTCGGATATATTTTATGTTGTCCCAAAGGTCTCTTAAACTATTCTCATTTTTTAAATTCTTTTTTCTTTCTGTTGTTCTGATTGGGTGTATTCTGCTACCTTAACTTGCAATTCGCTGATTTGACTTTCTGCTTCATCCAATCTACTGTTGAATCCTTCTAGTGTATTCTTCATTTCAGTTATTGTATTCTTCATTTCTGTCTGGTTCTTTTTTATGGTTTCTATGTCCTTTTTAATGCTTACTCTCTGTTGAGGTTCTCATTATGCTCATCCATTTTCCCCACAAGTTCACTGAGCATTCTTATAACCGTTATTCTGAACTCTGTCTCTGGTAGGTTGCTTGCCTCCATTTCATTTAGCTTATTTTCTGGAGTTTTCTCTTGTTGTTTCATTAGTGGCATGTTTCTTTGTTTCTCATTTTATTAACCTCTCTGTGTTCATTTCTATGTGTCAGGAATATTTGTTCTGTCTCTCAGCCTTGGCCAGATAGCCTAATGTGGAAGGTGTCCTGTGTGGCCCAGTGGCACATTCTCCCTAACACCTTATGCCAGGAGCTCTGGACGTGACCTTTGTGTGGGTTGTTTGTGATCTTTTGTTGTCACCAAGCCCTTTATTGTTGTTAGTAGATCAGTGGGTGGGATTAACATTCAGGCTGACTAATCGTGTGAATTGGCTGCAACCTCAGGATAAGAGTTGTTGTGTGGGGGCTGACCTCACTGAGTGGGATTTGCCCGAGCAGGCTTGTGTACTTGTCACAACCACCCTTTTTGTGTATCACTACTGGAGCTAGTCAGGAGTTACTCCATTGTGGTCTGGTGCCACCTCCAGATGCATTGGTTTTGTGGTCCCTTGGGAGGGGCTCCCTTGCAGGCCAAGGTCAGCCGCTGCTTTTGATTGCTCAGGGCTACCCAGTGAGAACTGCAAAGGGATCCGCTGATGGTTGTTGTCTATGCTGTATCTATAGGTAGTGGAAGAGACAACACTGTAGGCAGCTCTCGGTTATCCCCCATCCCTGACCTAGGGCAGTTTAGCAGAAGGACCAGTGCTCCTCAAGGTCTAATACTGCCTATCAGATGCCTGTAAGTCTCTGAAACTGGATGAGCCTCTGGGTGATATACATGTTGGGTGGTGCAGGGACTCTGGGAGTCTCCTGGGTCTAGTGAGTAAATTTTCCGCTGCTACTGCAATGTCAGTTACGTGCCCACACTGTCTCTGTGGCTTGCTGTACAAGTTTCCACTCGTAGCAAGGTCAACTGCTGCCCACCCTGGGCCTAAATGCACTACCTCAGAGCAGGGACAACTGCCTACCAATGTGCAGCGGGCACTCTGTGTACTAGGGCAGGAGCTCAGGGAGTCCAGGGCCATCAGGCCAGTACAGACCCCTACAATCCCCTTAAGAGATATTGCAGCTCGTATAGGCAATAGTGGTCTGTCCACAACTGTTTTCTTAGAAATGTGCTCACTGCGCTAGCCAAGGTCTGTTACTTGCACTAACTGCTCAATCCCAGAGCCAAGCAGGGCACAAGAGTCTGCTTGTCAATGGGCTGCAGGCACTTTGTGGTTTGGATGAAGTGAGATCTCAGGGATACAAGGTCCATTTGGTCAATACAGCCTCAGTTTTGCTGCAACTTCTGTGCCTGGGTGTTCCCTCTGTAGACACAGATCACAGTGAGACCAGCTGCTGTCAGAGGTGTTCCCACAGACCTCTGTGCTCCCCGGACACAAAATTGCAACTCTTGCAGGCAACAGAGGTCTGCCTGCTATTGATTTCCATGCAGTGCTCACCCTGTGCCAGCCAAAGTTTGTTGCCTGTGTGGATTAGGAGACCAGGGAAGGGGAAGGGCAGGACTGTGTCAATTCACTGCCAATGGGTTCCCTGGGGCAATTTGTGGGTAAGGTGTGGCGGGGTCTCAGAGAGACAATAGCAGTCAGATCGATTCAGCCTCAGTCTTGCTGCAACTTTGGTAATTATTGTGAGTTCCCACAGAAGACCCAGATCACAGCAAGACCAGCTGTTGTCTGTGACTGGCCCACAGGTCCCTGATATCCACCCAAGTTAGAGTTGGCAGCAGTGATCTGCCTAATCCTACCTCTGAAATGCTACTCAGAGCCGGTTGCCTGCTGGGAGTGGAAATGTAGCTTACAGAGCTGGTGCTGTTGCTGGGATTGAAAACGCCTCACAGCAATGGCCACTCGGCTGCGAATACTTTTGTTTCTGAATCACTTGAAGCAGGGTTTGGCAGCCATCCAGCAACAACTGCTCTGGGCATCTGCAGGTTGGGTGGGGTGAGGTCTCATAGAGACAATGGCAGTCAAAATCAATTCAGCCTCGGTCTTGCTGCAGATTTGATAACTGTTGTGAGTTCCTGCAGAAAACTCAGCTCACAGCAAGACCAGCTGCTCTCTGGGACTTGCCCACAGGTCGCCGTTATCTACCCAAGTTCGTGTTGGCAACAGCGTTCTGCCTGACCCTATCTCTGAAATGTGGCTCACAGTGCTGGCCACTGTTGCTGGGATTAGAAATGCAGCTCTCAGACAAGAGCTTCCTAATGGCCCTGTGGGAGGGGTCTGTACAGTCAAGCTGGTGCGGTCTATAGATTGCCCGGTAGGGGGCGTGGACAAAGGCACAATAATGGCTGCTTTTCCAGCCCTCATTCAGACACCAGGCAATGGAGACCTTTTCAGAATGAATCCTGCACAAGCCTCTGGCTCACCGCCGGTGTCCGGGTGAGCGTCCGCAGGTCAGAATGTCTTTGTGCGGGTCCTTCAAAGGGACATCTAGGGGTTCAGTCGCCTTCTGTCTCACCCGGACAGCCGGAATCCCCTTGAGTTCTTACAGTCAGAATTATTGGAATCTCCTCTTCTCTGGGCTGGGACCCTGTGCTGGAGAGCCCCCAGATGAGACCAGGACCCCCCTCTCCCTCAGGAGAGCCTCTGCAGCCTCACTCTCCTTCTCGGCGAGCCTCCATCACTCGCGGATGTGGGTCCTGCCCAATTCGCAACTTCACCTCTCCTGCCGGCTTTGATTTCACTCCTTTATATTATCAGATGTAGATGTTATGATCAATTGGATTCAGGTGATTCTCCATGTTGTTTATTTTATAGTTTGGTTGTAATTTCAATGAGGTGCTGGGAGGGAATGAACCCTGCTTTTACCTAGTCTGCCATCTTCCTCATAGAAGTGAGCACTTATCTTTTGAACCTGAAAGCTGGACCTGACAATTGTTGTCTATTAAGATTTATTTATTTATTTATTTATTTCCATCTTTATTGAAATATAGTAGAAAATTAGTTGCTTGTATTTACATTGTATAATTCAATGAGCTTTTTTTCAATAATAGTTGGCATACAATAATATACCAGTTTTAGTTGTACAGCATAGTGATCAGAGATCCACATAGCTCACAAAGCGATCACCCCACTAAATCTAGTACCTCTCTTCCCCCTTACATATTTATTACAACATTTTTAACTATTTTCCTTATGCTGCACTTTATTTTGTAACTCTCTATTTGTATTTCTTAATCCCTTTGTCCTTTTTCATCGACCCCCAACAACCCTCCCATCTAGTAGCCCTCAAAATATTCTCTACATTTATAAGTTTATCTCCATTTTTGTTTATTTTGTTCTTTAGATTCAACATGTATGTGAAATCATGTGATATTTGTCTTTCTCTATCTGACTTATTTCATTCAGCACAATACCCACTAGGTCCATCAAGGTGATATCTTCTTCCATTCCCTTCCTTTTTGTCTGTGTGTGTCTTTTAATCTAAAATGAGTCTCTCATAGGCAGCATATGTAGGGGTCTTATTTTCTTATCCATTCAGCCACCCTATCTTTTGGTTGGAGCACTTAATTCTTTTCCATTTGAGGTACTTGTTGATAGGAATTTATTCTTGATTTCATGCCTATTTGTAATTAGATAATGGAAACGCCACATGGAAAACTGATTCTCTCTTAAGAATTTGTGTTTTCTGTCAATCTCATTAAAGAAAATTCAAACATAGAAATTACATTAATGGCCATACCTTA